>NW_028288599.1:1195000-1403820 GCF_059628265.1 Tinamus guttatus | reverse complement strand
TTGCCAGCTTTGCAGGTCTTCTTTGACTCTACTAAAAATAATAAGTTCCATCCAGTCCTATTCATATGATTGCACAAGCTACAGAGCAAGTCAAGGGGCTGTTTGCAAAGACTGCTTTAAATAGAAACCTCCATTCCTTTTCCAAAGTGCAATGGTTTATAGCAATTTCCTGAGGCTATAAACCACGTATTTTAGAAGAAGACAGTCTTCTTCTGTTCCACTTAGTCTGTTCTAGTCTGGTCTTATTGTGCCTATCCTCCAAGGACCGGCAAGCTGCTATTAGAAGAGTATCACAAATATCCAGGCAACTGTATGTCAGGTCATGGCAGCAGCCATTATAGCAGCAATATAGTGAACTAAGGGAAAAAAACATCAAAAAATATTATGACCAAAAGGAAATACACTACATTGAGGATACTCTCTGGTGAAATTCTCTATTCATCTGTAATGTTATGACTTCCAGCTTCCTACAAGCTTCTCCTGGAATTTTCAAGTTGTGCACATTGCCTACACAGTGCTTGGTGCTGTGGCTCCTATTCAGAGCAAGCCATCTGCTTCTCTCTCCCAGGTTCACTCCAGTTCTGGCCCTATGGATACAACAGGCTTGAGCTGTCTGTATCAGTAAGCCTTGGCCTAGGCTAGGCCTCGGCTACCCAAGCAAATATCATGCCATTGGGGCAAGGCCCTCAAAGTGTTTCCTCCAGAAATGCATGAAAAGAATACTAGATACTTGCTTCTGAGGCTGAATTAGGCTAATTGAAGATTGGTGATGAGCATATTTCCTTTCTCAAGGCTTTCTGCTTTAGGATACCAAGATAGGATGAAAGACTGAGTGAAAAGAGACTATGGAATTAAAGATATAATATTTGTTTAGCTGTTGTTTGTTTTAATTAAATCACTACAAAGACTACCACATAAACATTTTTTAATGCTAAGGCTGACATTTTTGAATGTATTTTGTCATTGAGAGAGAGAGAGATTCTGTCTTTACACAATTTCAGATGATTTTTGTCAAAGCAATTTGAATACAACTGCTTGCTCTAGACTTAAGCAGCATTGAAAATATATCTGTTGTTACTGTTCAGTATAGAATTTCTTATAGCTCTAATAGCTCTGAATCCTGCCTTAACTCTCTGAGTCTGAGTCTCCAAGAAGACAGGATCTACATGTTAAGTATACGAAGGTCTAGAGTTTTACAGTTTTAGCTTGTGGGAGGAAAAATGGTCATATCTGTCTGCATACATATGTGAAATTTGTTTACAGGTCAGTCTTCCTCTGAAGTTTGCATCGTAATAGAAAAACAATCAGTATTTTTAGAAAATAGGTGAAATTAATCCACAAGATTAATTTGTAAGTACATTTATTTTAAGACTAGGGGAAAGACTTATTAACATCTGCTTTAGTGATGTCAGATTAATTTTTGCTCTTACTATTTGTGCAGCTACAGAAAACGTACAAGGGCCTCTATGTCAACAGATGTGTTTCAAATTTCACTAAAGACTGAAGATTTTTTTTTTTTAATTACAGCCTCCCTTAAGACTTGCTGATGTAATTTAATTTCTGCATAATATGTGTCCAAGAAACTTAGTTCTTCTCCACTTCATAATTTCTCTTTTGGACACTTTCCATTTTTTGAAAAGAGACTTATTTTTAATCTAAATAATTTAAAATAATATGACAATGTATCACATCCTTATGCAAATTGTCCCAGTTTATAATGATTATCACTGTTAAAAATGTACTAATTTTCTAGCACAAATTTGTTAAAATCATATTCATATTTGAGATATTCAAAAAGTTATTATTATATAATCCTTATTATACTATTAAATTATCCTTATTATAAATTAGAATATCTTTCCAAGTACTTCACTACAGACTTTACTTTTATGTACTTAATCGTTGCATTTTCTCCAGTGTCATTATAAAATGTTTTCTAAACCCTGAAGAGCTTTAACCATATTTTTATAGACCCTTTCCAGTTTGCTGGCATGCCTTCAAACTCTAGATACTGGAGTTCAGTTCAGTTTCATGTTCTTGTACTGTTTTAGATGCTCGGCCTATCATATCTTGCCTCCATCTGTAATTTCAGAAGCAAATAATCCTCCTTTAGATATATGGCTACATCTTCCCGTCTTTAGTGTGCATCTCCGACGTGCTAGGCAGTTACCACTCAAAAGGCATTAGATACTTCTGTTTAGGCAACTGAATTAAGCCCTAGAAACATGATGAATTCTGCAAATGCTATCTGTACAATTAGCATATTGTGTGAAGTCTGTCTAAGTATTACTTGGGCCATATGCTAGAAAGCAGCCCTGTGAAAAAAGACCTGGGAGTTCTGGTGAACAAGCTCACCTTGAATCAGCAAAGTGCTCTTGTGGAAGGCCAATGGTATCCTGGGGGGCACTAAGAAAAGCGTTGACAGCAGATGATTTGCTGCTTCTCACCTCTATTCAGCCCTGGTGAGGCCACAACTGTGTCCAGTTATGGATTCCCCAGGACAAAAGGAACATGGAACTAATGGAGAGAGTCTAGCATAGGGCTATGAGGATGTTTAAGGAACTGGACCATCTGTCCTACGAGGAAAGGCTTAGAGAGCAGGACCTTTTCAGCCCAAAGAAGAGAAAACTGAGGGGGTCTTATCAACAAGTATCTGGAGGGAAGGTGTAGAGAGGACGAAGTCAGACTTGTTTGAGTGGTGCTCAGCAATAGAACAAGAGGCAATAGGCATAAGTACTGCCTGAACAGGAGGAAAAACTTTTTTTGTTGTGAGAATTGCTGAGCACTGGAGCAGGTTACCTAGGGAGGTTGTGCAGTCTCCTTTCTTGAAGACATTCAAAAGCCACTTGGACATGGTCTTGGCAGTGCACTCTAGGTGACCATGCCTGAGCCAGGGGGCTAAACTAGATGATCTCTGGAGGTCCCTTCCAATCTTGACCATTTTGTGGTATGTATGAAAGCAGTTCTTGTTTTTCAACTTTAGCATCACACAGAGGACTCATGCCCAGTTAGGTATTTGTGATGATCAAAAGCCATCAATAGATACTTTATAAAAAAGTTTCCCTTTTTAAAGATAGGATATTAAACTTTTTGTTCCTATAGTTTTGATTTTTCATTTTGTAGAATTCAAGTGGCCCAGCTTACTTGAATAGAAAAATGATTAAGACAGGAATCTCACTCAGCAGATAAGTGATCTATTACTATTGTTTACTTATTTTCCCACTAATTCTTTTGGCATACAACAGTTTTATTGCTAAGAAATAGTTTCTTCTCACTTAATTCAACCTTGCTTCATTTGAAGCCCGTTATTTCTTGCCATATCCTAAGTGGATAAGGAAAACAAATTATTCCTCACTTCTTTGCAGCAGGCTTATACACATTTGAAAACTGTTATCATGTCTCCCCTTAGTCTTCTTCTCTCTAGACTAAACAAACACTTTTTTTCTCAAGCTTTCCACAGGGGTCATACTTTCTAGACCTCTGATCTCTGCTCTGGACTTTCTCTAATAGCTAGAATTTCTTCCTCCAGTGTGGGTTTCCAAAATCAGGCTAGGCTTTAGGAAAGGCTTAGTAGTGCTGAGTAGAGGGAGTACTATTTTTATACTGAACTTTTTGTATATGCACTCTTTATATATGATTAATTTTTTTTTTATTCCAAAAGAGTATGACATCATGTTCCCAGCATCTTCTACTGGAGATGGCCAAAAAACAAACTGTAAAAGTATTTTAAGATGGAGTAAAATGCCAGTGGAGAATTTTTATTAGCATTTGGCACTAATATATAGTTGAATCATGTACAAGACCATAAGTACTTCTCTTAGAAGCAGAGTAATATTTTCATGACATTGAGCTTTGTCAGAAGAAAATCAAGTTTAAGTAAAAATGTAAGTTAGCAGCAGTAACCGCCTTCACTGAGATTTGAACTATAGATCACAACTATAATTATTCCAGGTGAAATGTTTTAAATATCAAACAATCATTTCTTATTTTTTTTTCTTCAAAGTAATTTAACAAAATTTTTGTTGCATGTCAGAGAAAAACATGTATAGATACTTGGTATTGCATGTCAACAGGATTTTTGCTTCAATAAAGCAAAGTTTTGTCTATGAAAAGGGAATATGCTGTTTTTGTATCATTTTACTTATTAAAGAAATACTTTGCTTCTGCTTTCAACAAATTTAGGTGATTGTAACTTTCAACTTGAATGAAAATAGGAAAACTATTTACTTCACACAACTCCCTCTTTCTAAAAAGAAAAATATGGATATGAACAAAGAGAAATTTCCTGCAAAATGAAAGCTGAGTTATTCACCTATACCACTTGTGTCCAGTTTTTGTTTAGACCATTACACAGTACAGAGATACAAAAATACAAGATCCTTATATTTCTGAAGCACGAGCATATATTTGCTGTAAATATTTTCTGTGACATTTATACTTCATCATTCTTTACCTTATTTGCCTTCAGATTCCTTTATCCCCATACTATTCAAATCAAATAAATAAATATAATTTAACTCAGTATATCTTTCTACAGCTGCTTTAATATGAAAAGGCAAGCTTAGCCCAGCACCCCACATCTTTGTCCTTCTAACACTGATGTGCATGGCTAACTATGTCCATATGAGTGGTCCCACTAACTTCAGAAAAGCCTCTCAGACGTTCTGAAGTCACTTAACTCAATCCTGCCCGTCACTGGAAGGCATTACCAATCTAGGAGTGCACCAAGGGCTGGACCTGCTCCACTCCAAATGCTTTCTGCTTTGACAGAAAGTGAGGAGAAGTTGCATTTCTCAAGGTGCAAGTTGAGCAGGGACTCTCAAATGGGGGACAGTGTTTTATGTGTTCAACACAACTTCCAGCACCCATCAGGCTGTACAAATAAGTAATAACATAAAAATGTATTTAACTTTTAGGCAGTTCAGTGAAAACTGTGACACTAACCAATGGTTTCTTGTCTCCTAAAATCATAGCCTTCATAAAATGTGCTGTTCTTTCTGAATTTTTAGAAATGAAATTACAGAAATTATGTTATAACTTGTCTCAGTTCAACAGCAGATAAACCTGGATTAATACATCTCCTAATGCATTAAAGAGAAGATTAGAATAGCAGATAAGACACAGTCTCTGGAGCACAAAAGGCACAAGACTTTTTAGGTTCTATCCACTTATAAGTAATTATAAAGTAATTATGCGTGCAAGTATGAATCAATTACAAACCACCATTCTTCTAAGCAAATTTAAACAGTACCCTTGATCTCTATCAGTAAGTCTTTTTTGGTTAACTAATAACACATTTCCGCCAAACCTTTCACTGCCATCTGTTCAAATGGAAACATGTGGTATTAGAGTTCTAATACTGTGCCCTTGGTAAAGATATACCTTAGAGATTTCTTTTGGAAAACTTCATAGTTAGCAAACAATTTGTGGGCAGTTAATTTGTTCCCTTGCTGGAGTTTGCATTCCCACGTGTGAAATGTGCTATTCTGATGGTAATGTTAAATTAAATGAATGTACACAGGATTATATTTACATAATATGGATTGTATTTACTCTGTGGGAAACTTGACTGTCCTGCAAAAGACCATTATTGAACAGAACAGAGAGTATTTGAATTTATTTTTGTTGTTCTTGAGCTCTTCCTGTAGTTTAAAGTTGTAGAACGAGACGTCCTATTCTTGCATCAGTTCAAGCCTTATTACATCTGAAAAATGAAAAACACCTTCAGTACATGCAAACACGCACAGAGCCACACACACTCATCTTGCAGTACCGATTCTCAGGGGGCTAGGCTGATTGAAAAAGCAACATGTATTCATCCTACGAACATATATCCTTTTTTTCCCCCCTTTTTCCTCACAATCTGAAAATGAGCTATTCTGAGAACATCTTCAAAAAGTAATGCCAGATTGTGAAACACTTTTGGTGAATAATGTCCTTCCTCATGTAGTGAAGTGTTTATTTTGTGAGTATGACCATCACAATTTTACTAATTATCTTAGGACCTGAATACACAGAATAATGTATGTCTTTTGCAATCAAAGGTTATCAGTATGAAAAGCTAGTCATTTTTCAACATTACAGATCAGTTAATGTTAATCTTAGTGTGTAGCAAAGGCAAAAGAAGATCACAGGCTGAACAGAAAAGAGCATTTTGCAGACACTGCTAGGTGCTTGGTTTATCTGAGTATGGAAAAAGACAGGAATATTGTTCCTTGCTCAGGCCTTGGAAAACAAATTAATTAATCAAATCACCAAAACACTAACATGAAGTACTTCAAGAAGTATAGAATAGATTAAAAACTGGTTAAATCCCACGAAAGAAGTGCTACAGGAACAACTAGAGCTCTCAAATTCTTGCCTTCCAGACCTATTTTATGCACGTTAGGCTGAGTCTCACTTTCTTCTCTGTCATATGGTTGAGCCTAGCTCTGTTTCTTGCAAAAGGTGGGGGAAACCTGTAGGGTCAAGTCAAAGGACACCCTGGGCAGCATCTTTACTCTGATCCTGGACAGGGTCTATTGCTAGGAAGAGAAATGCAGAGAAACAATACAAGAGGACCAACCTGCAGCAGCATTTCTTTTGGTACACCATAATTCCACTTTTCTAAAATAAACAGCTTAGAGGGTCAGAGAGAGAGGCAGGACTCCCAACACACATGTCAACATCTCAGTCTTCTGTTATTTTACAATAGTGTCTAAACCCATTTGTACATTTTTAATTCCATGTCATGTAGCAATGAGTTCCACAGTTTAATGATCTGTTATGAGAGAAATAATTTCTTTGGTGGCTTATTAAATTGTGTGGCAGCTTTTATTCACAATCCATGATACAGAAGCTAGACATAAATTTTTACTTGCAATTGAGTTAATTTTCTGATAGCAAACTCCCATACATTATGATTTCAGAAGGAAACTAACATAATGTCTCTCCTAACCTTCCTTTTATTATTATGTGGGTTATCAGGGTTTCTACTCATACAGAAGGTTAGATGGGACTCGCTTTTTAAAGAGGTGCCAGTCATGATTGTGCTACATCTTTGCAGACTTGTTCTTGGTCCTGGTGGTATTTACCCATGCAGTTTGACTTCCTTCGTATATGGTAGCTACATTCTGCAGTCCTCATGGAAAAGTTTCTGATTCTCTGCAAATTACAAAGTGTGGATGAAATATAACATTGTTTGTATGCAACAATGCATCTTAAAGAGAGTATGAAGTTTAGTGAAATGAAAATGTCAATGGGGGCACACCTTTCTTATTATAAAGGGTATGTTTTCAGGATTATACAAGAAAATAGAGAATATTTTCATGAGCTGAAATTCTCTTCATTAAATAAAAATCCTAATAAATGCTTCAAATGCAAATTCTTATAAAAGATTTTATCTGAAAAATTGTATAGTGGACATTTTTTTCTCCATTTTTTCCACACACTTATTTTTCTATTTTGTTTTTAAGCAACATCATTTTGACATTTACAAAGAGAACTTTCCAGTAAAAGTAACAGTTGAAAAAGCCACATATTTCTCAAAGCCAAGCTGACCTAACACAATGTTAGATTGAAGTTACATTTACATGACATGCTGTTTTGTTTGTTTTCAGTGGGGTTACCATCTTATAACAACATTTGGAAACGATAAAAGGATAAAGTGAGGACCCCCCGTCTGTTTATATTAACACTGTAGATTCATAAACAGGAATGAATCAGTAAGTACAAATCTCCTTAATTGTTTTATGGTTTTATTTATTTTTACTACATTTTATGTATCCCAATGAGAAGCACTAGGTTATTAATCACGTAGAAAGCTACAATATATATTAATGGAACTGTATGCAAATAACTCTCTTCAGTTTGCTTGACTGCCATATAGATTACATTAAATCAACCACGAAATATCCCCTCCCCCCCGTATTTATTATGAATGGGCTAATATCACAAGCGTATCAAACATTTATGGAATTGCCTAATTTTTTTTTGTTATCATACAGAATATATAACAAATAATGAGGCTCAGAAATATTTTTGAAAACCTCAAACATTTCAATCCAAGTATTGTCACACTCGAAAATGCAAATCAACTTCTGATGCTTTTAAGAATTATAGTGGTGCATACTGTTGACCTAGAGCATGATGCTTTGAGATGTGCAGCAATGACTTTTTGACAGTAAAAAGAAAAAAGATTTAAAAGTTTTGAAATAAATTAGACAAGGAGCAATACTGAAATCAGATTAAAATCCAGGTTTATGTCAGAAAATGTGACAGTAGTCTTCCAGAATATTAAAATTATCAGGATAAACAACTCTTCTTATATGAAAAATACTGTTAGGTCTTTAACAAGCAGAAGTGAACTTGACCTCATTTTTATAAAAGGCTGTATGATTTTCACCAATCCTACAAATTTCACCAAGTTTTAATACTTATTTCAGGAATTGATAGCTTTTTACTTAGTGTACACCAATGTCTCAGCAAATTTAACTAAGTTAGTCAAACAGATATCATAAAATAATACTTGAGAGAAAAATATCTGTGTTTGGCAATAAAATAGAAACTGGCATTTTTATAATTCTGGATGATTGGAATGTCTGACCATTCGGATACAATGAAGAATAAGTTATTATATGAAAGACTCAACTCTTTCTTCCTGTCTGCCTGAGTAAACTAGGTATTTATATGCTCTTCACTGTAACATTTGCAGTAGTGTTTTTTTTAATATTATTCTGTTACTTTTTTCCCTAAAATTAATTCACACAAAAAGTATTCTTAGTTTGTTGTACAGTCCAGAATTTCTTCAAATCATTGGAATTTGGTAGCATCAATGATCAAGGAAAGTGAGCATTCTTGGAAATACATTGTTAAAGAATTATGGATGACTGTCTAAACAGAAATAATTAGAGAGTAGAAATAGACAATTAAAGATGATAATTAGGGATTAGAAACAAGTGCTTTGCTCCATCAGTGAATTACTTCATCTTATTGTACTAACATATGCCCATTTATGTTTCTTACGGGTTCTTAGTACCACACTAGACTGATAACATCTTGCGCTGTGGACGACGTGAACAAACAGCAGAGCACGGTGCAGATTCCCATGGACAGGCCAGACGAAGAGAGGGAACGCAGCCCTGATGGACCCAGGATTTGTTGTGTGGAAGTAGAGTGTAAAGGTTCAGGCCCAGCTCAGGGCCACCTGGGCAGCTGTGCTGCCACTAGGCCAGGGCTGGCTCGTGCAGAACAGAGGTGTGAGTCCAATCAACTCCAACACTTCTGCTTTGCAGCATGGCTGCTCCTGTCCTTAATGTGGGATGTGGATATAGCCTCTGCTTGCTTGGCATCACCCTGGTATGAAGAACGATTTAAATGGGGTGTGACTATATAATTTATACAAGCTTTAAAATCATTTCACAGTGCCAGAGTTCTATAAAGTGCCTATATTTTAACTGATTTAACCCAACATCACAGAAATGTTAGATTCCTTTAAAGGAACAGCCAGTGCAATGATTATAATTTTCTTTAGATTTCCAAGGAGCTAAACTCTACTGGATCTGCTTCTGATTTGCAAAGGTACATGAAAGGGGAATCAGGATATAGCTGTGCTTCCCAATCTCTCTCCCCCATCTTTGTACCTTTAGAAATGTTTGTATTTTCAAAAAGAAATTCCATGTGATGTTGGAGGGAATAAAAAGTTTCCAAAACACATTATTCCCCCAGACTTTTTTTTTTTTTTTTTTTTTTTTTTGGCACACGTAGAAGAGTGTTCAGAAACGAGCTGGAATGGCAAGCATTTCTTATTTGAAAAGAATGCTTACATTGTTTTGTGGAGTGTTGAGTCTTTGTAATAGGAAATCATGAATTTTGCATCCCAGATCAGTAAGGAACTCCAGCATATGCTTAAAATTAAAAATAAAGTTAAGCATGTGCTTAAGTTCTTTTCTGAATTCTAGAATATATAGCAATACTCTCTGAGTAGGTGGCCAAAAGGATTTAAGGTCAGATTTTCAAGTTTTTAATCAGGAGGTTGATCTACACCAGTGGAAGGTTGCAGATGCCTAGCAAAAGTTTGTTTAGTGATCTTTGATACTTACAATGATCCTGCTGAGCTTCAGAGTTCCATCTCCTGTATTTATTTCCCCACTTCTATCATGAATTTCTTGTGTGAGTTCGAGGCAGTCATCAAAGGCCATTAGTCAAAGGTATCTTGTGGATTTTACGCAAATACTTTAACAAGGTGAACAACCTTAAAGGTACTCTGAATACTGTTTATACACCTTGAAATCTGGACCAGATGTCTTTATGACTCCATCTCTGGGCTAAAAATGATGGTATTTTTAAATGCACCTACATCATTAATGTCATTAACCATCTACCAGATTTTCATGAAGCTGGATCATTAAAATATTAAAGATCAAAATAGATGTGGCATAACTATTTAAAATATATGTCTTACGGTTAGTGCTACTACGATTACAGTTCAAAATTTACAATAATAGTATATTTCAGGCCAGACAGGTCTTAGGAAGCTCAAAGAACAGCTAATTGTGACATTAGATCAGGTTGCTCATAAACTTGTCCCTTCATCATTGTTCTACTGTCATCGTTTATGGGGGAAGACTGTTGAGGTTGCCTGGGGAACCTGTCCTCATTTTACTGTGGACTGTGCATAGCTACAGTATATATATATGTTCCAGAGCTATAGCAGATATATATTCTAATATTGGGGTGATTGTATCTTTGCTAGATACTTATGTACACTATTCTTCTTTCTTAAGCTAGACCTTCAGTCTCTTATTGCTCTTTCTCAGATTCTACAATGTCTAACCTTAGCAAAAGAAAATGCTACCTCCCTTTTGCAGAATATAAATCTCAAACTGCATTTATCCATTTTCCTTATTCTAATGCATTGCAAACTCATTTATCAATGCTCTCCATGTTTCTGTCTCCCTTCGATGATGAGATCTAGTATATTTTTTTCACCTGATGCCTTTGTTTACATATTTTCCAAGCTGAACTTTCTTTCAGCCCTTCTTTCTAGTTTGCCTCACAAGCTGATCCAAAGACAATAATTCAATGGGAATCTTGGATCCATATCTTGTTTCTTTATACTATTCTTTTTTTTTCCATCAACTCCATGCTCTTGTATTTCATAAAAGAATGGCTAACATGGCTAACATTTCTTCTAAATGGCTAACATTTCTTCTAAATCACTGCTGAAGATGTTGAATAAAACTATACTGAATACAGATCCCTTTAGTACCTCACTAGTAAAAGACGGTCCCACAAATCTATATTTTAATGTTTTGCCTTCTGCTTTTGTTTATAGTCCTTCAGCCACTTTTCATTCCATAAGAGAGTGCTCATATTGACTGGGAAGTCAATTTAAATTAATTCAGCATTTTCTATGAAGTAGTTTCCATGTCCTGGGCCAAACTGTTCCTTCAGTTATTAATGTCCACACTTATTCATGTCAGTAGGATTATATACAAACAATGCATGAAAGAATGTAGTACAGCTTTTTTATTATGCTTTGGGTTTAGGTTTTGCTTTATGATAATCTGGAATTTAAAAATCAGTATATTTCCTTTCTGAATTGACTGTGAGTATATTGTAAGCTTTTAGACAAGAAGATGGTATCACCTGATCATGCAGAGAAAAAATATTTTCTTCATTTCTAAAGTAGGGGCTTGGCTTATCACAAAAAAAAAAGTATAACGGAATTGTGATTTCATTTTTATATGCTTATGAAATTCTATGTTTATATTAAAACAAATTCAAATATTAAAAGCAAACAAAATCAAACTCTCCATCAAGAATCTCATTAATTTTATATCAATAATCTTTCTTGATGATGAATTTTGGGAGAATTATGCCTATATTTGATTTAATTGAAATCTTGAACTTTCTGAAGTAGTAGAACAGTGATGATTTTTTCCCCTTCCTCCTACATTTGTTGGAACAATGCCATCATTGTCATTACAGTGATCTAACATAATGCACAAGATGCATCTTGAAATACTTTAAAGGACAAGTCTGTGAAGTCTATGGACTCTGAGTCAGTTATCATAAAATTTACCATTAAAACAGCCAACAAAATGTCTTTTTAATTAACATCCTATATGGTTACTCCAAGTTAGTATTAATAAAACCTGTTTAAAACTTGATTTAGCAGAAATAGCTAAGGGGCCGTATAGTAAAGTGTTCTTGTGTCCCTGATTAAGTCCAATACAGAGCAGTAATGCAGTAATGAAATTTATGTTTGTTAGCAAATACGGGACAATTTGACTGGTTCCATCCAGCACCCATTACAAAGGTGATGATTTAATCAAAAAAGAAGAACATGCTTGGAACTACGTTGTTACTCTTGGGAAAATCTCAGCAGAATAATGGGCATAGAGGGATACTTTTTTGTGATCATAATAGAGATGTCTCAAGTTAGGAGATGAAAAATATTAGCAAAGACTTTCCCAACTTCAACTTGCTATCTACCTCTCAGGATGATCGAAGCAGATTAGTTGAATAAGATAGCTGGAATTACCATCTTTGGTTCTTCAAAGGCACCTGTCTCTCTTCCTTAAAAATATAGGGAAGTTAGCCACTTATTTCATTGTTTCATTAAGAAACTAAAATCTGGGTGCAAAATATGTGCATAGATTAGGTGAACTAAATCCAACCTGTAAACTCTGTTTCAGATTCCTGATTTTGATGATAATTCTCATTTAAAAGGTGAAGCTCTGCACTTAAAGATTCTGGCCTATCCTCTGGACTGGAATAACTCAGATGAACAGATATGAGTGTAAAGCCATTTCAGCTGCAGACACTAACACCCTCTCTGACTCAGTCCCACAAAGAGCCTAATTTAATAATTCTGAACAGATGATATTTGGTATCATCTGGATGTTCGGCAACATCCAGTTCCTCCAGGGAAGGGTGTAACACCATGCAGACTGGGCCAGGGAGCAAAGGGTCTGCGATCTACATCCCTCTCAGCCACAAGCAGTGGGAAATATAAAATTCCACTTTTCCTAATTATTAGAGTGTTGCACCTTGTGAAGAAACGGACTCAGTCTGGGGTGCAGAGTGAGACAACTTTATTTCCAAACCGACTTCTTTTTATACTTTCTTAACACAAGTGTTGCAAAGCGCACAACCAATCAGCATCTGGCCACCTGCGCGGTTGTCTGGCTTTGTTTCTTTTCTTCTGGCAAGACACGTCGCACACGAGGCAGGGGGAGGTGTTCCTCAGTCCTCGTCTTTCTCGGCTCTGTCCCCCATCTGCTGCAAAGACTGACACCCTTGTGGTTAACTATCTGCTAACAAGGTACTATTGTCTTTGAACAAGCCTCCACATCTCACCCTTCTTTATTTGTTTTTGTTTGAACAGCCATGACTTAATTAAATGATCTATCCTTAAACACATAACAAGAAACAAAGCAGGCACACTAACAATAAACGAAATATGCCAAACATCAACAGGCTGTCCTACTAGACAGGTTACAAACGGATTTACTGGACTAGATAGTATAACATGTCCTGTCAAATTTGATTGGCCAGAATTACCCATATGTAGGTTTTAGCTTGGGACAGCATCCACTGCTGTGTGGATGATGTCACGGTGGTGTGGATGATGGTGATGACTGTGTTAAAAAAGGCTTAATCCATCGAGCAGGTACCCATCTTGGCCCTGAGCCTGTAGAAACACAAGCATATCCTCTACCCCAGGTTATTAAAGAAAAAGGCCCTTCCCACTGATTTGTCTGTGGGTTTTTGATGATAACCTGGGCTTTATCCTGAACTTTGTGTTGTCTCTGTGAATCAAAATGTTGGTATATAGGGGGGCCCTCTTCTGTCCAGCGATTTAAAAAATTCAACACATAGCAAGCTTTCGCTATGCGTTCCTGTGGGGATAAGCCTACACTCCCCCTTTTTTGTTTTTGTAACATATTTTTAAGGGTGCCATGTGTGCGCTCGATAATAGCTTGGCCTGTGGGTGAATGGGGGATACCTGTGATGTGTTGGATTCCCCATTGTTGAAAGAATATTTGTGTTTTTTGCGCTATATAGGCTGGACCATTGTCAGTTTTTATAGTTTTTGGCACTCCCAATATTGCAAAGGCCATAATAAAGTGTCGACATACGTCCTTGGCCTTCTCACCTGTATGTACAGAAGCATAGATACAGGATGAGAAGGTATCAACAGAAACATGTACATATTTAAATCTGCCAAATTCAGGGATATGCGTTACATCTGATTGCCAAATTTCAAGCACAGAAAGACCGCGAGGGTTTACACCGATGGATGGTACTGGTAAAATGCGCTGGCAGTCTGGGCATGACTGTATGATTTGTCTAGCTTGTTCCCAAAAGTTTTTGAAGATCATTCAAAGTCCTTATGTCTGTCTTTAAGGTCAATGATTGTGGTCGAATTTGATGATCAGAAATTCTCCATCCTAAATATCGCCAAGGCGGACTTTCCTGTACTTTATCTTCCGCAATTCTTAATCCTGCAGCTGATGCTGCTCGCGTAATCTGATGCAGAGCCTCTTCTGCTGTTTCCTTTTGCTCTGCAGCAATCAATATATCGTCCATATAGTGATAGATGAGGACATTATCAAAATATTTGCGTATTGGGCTTAAAACTGCTGCCACAAATTGTTGACATAATGTAGGACTATTTTTGTGGCAGCGCGGACATAGTCCAGGCGCTCCTTTGTTTGCTTGTGTTTTCGGACAGTATTTACGAATATGCCCAAATTGGCCACAAGCAAAACATGGCCTTTTCATAGACATTGTTGCAAATGTTTCGGCCATCAGTGAATATTCATACTGTTTGGTACCGACATTAATACATGCTTTTAGCATGTCATCAATAGTAGGATCCTTTAGTGGCCGCAAAACTCTCTGGCAATCAGGGTTAGCATTCTCAACTGCTAGTTGCTTAAAAATGTAGCTTCGTGCTTGTTCATTATCAATTTGTTTCTCCAGAGCCTCATTAAGCCGATCCAAAAACTTCATATATGGCTCATTCGCATCTTGTCTTATGCTAACAAAAGGTTGTCTTTGTTTACCACTCTCCGGAACGGCCTTAAGGGCGCGGAGAGCAAGTGCCTTAACTTGTTGCAAGCCCTCAGGGGGGATTTCTGCTTGTGCTGTTGTAGCACTGTGATCGCCCTCCCCCATTAGCACGTCCACAGTAACAGCCCGTAAAGGACCTTTTTTCGACAGCCGCTGGTTTTCCTCCCCCTGAGCTCGAGCAAGCTCTCTCATTTTCGATTCCCACATCGTGTATTGCATATCAGTCATAATGAGGCGAAACAAAGTTTTAAAATCATGGGGAGTAAAAACCGAAGAATCACAAAGAGATTGTATAAGGTGGGTGGTATATGGTGCGCCAAGGCCATGATCTGTCACCGTACGTCGCACGTCCTTAATAAGATTATACGACAAACCTTCCCAACGCGGATTCTGGTCTGGTGCACAGATAACGGGAAAGGCTTTCAGCATGCCCACATCCCCCGCCTGTTTTGCTCCTCGTTTTACTGAGGCCCATTTATCGTGAGGATCCGGGGGGTATAGGTCTGGCTCCTTTCCAGGGTCAATAGGACCCGGACCAAAAGGATCATCGTCCTGTTCATCAGGTGGCAGTACCGCAAAGGCTTTTGCAGCACGTTTTCTTTTCTGATTCTCATCAGGACACGATTGAGGTAAAGGAGGCGCGGAGGGGATGGCAGGGGCCCCGATCCCGTCATTTATGTTCGACTGCAACCCACTATGAGATTTCAATATTTCGAGTACAACTCGCCATTGTGGCAACAGGTTAGCAGCAGCCTTATCACCGCGCGTGGCACTATCCCACAGTCGGACCCCAATTTGGTCCCATCTTTCCAGATTAAAAACATTCTTACTATTCACCGAAGGATCGTCTTTAGAAGCCCATGCAAGAACCTTTTGCAGCTCTTCTTCACCTAATTTTTTTCTTTGCGGTTTCAAGTTTTTAGGAGAAGCTTCTAAATCGTCCTTTTGTTCCTTCATTAGGTATGAACCCATAGTTCCCAGCCGCTTACCTCTTTCCTTTCAAGAGGCTTTTAGTGTGCACACAAAGTAAGCTTCCTTTCAGCTTGATCCTTACGCTTCCTTTCAGCGTGATTCCCGGGAGTTCAGCTGGGCGGTGCAACCGGAGAGACAGCTAGTCTTCGAGCCCCACGTTGGGCGCCATTTGTTGCACCTTGTGAAGAAACGGACTCAGTCTGGGGTGCAGAGTGAGACAACTTTATTTCCAAACCGACTTCTTTTTATACTTTCTTAACACAAGTGTTGCAAAGCGCACAACCAATCAGCATCTGGCCACCTGCGCGGTTGTCTGGCTTTGTTTCTTTTCTTCTGGCAAGACACGTCGCACACGAGGCAGGGGGAGGTGTTCCTCAGTCCTCGTCTTTCTCGGCTCTGTCCCCCATCTGCTGCAAAGACTGACACCCTTGTGGTTAACTATCTGCTAACAAGGTACTATTGTCTTTGAACAAGCCTCCACATTAGAGCTCAGTTCATTCTTAGGGGATAGCATGAACTGACATGCCTAAATAGGGCATCTATTTAATTCAATGAGGAGAGATAAGTTTCCCGAGACATCAGAAGTGGTTTGAGCCCACAGAATCAAAACATCTAAATGTGGAAATGAATTCCCTGGAGACTTCTGCATGAATAAAGCTGGGCAATGAAGATAGGGTACATGCACAAGTGACAAGTGCTGTCCATTGACTGAATACCACCTATTTTTCTATTCTGGGGTCAGGGTCTTCTGTCTTGGCCCATCTTCACTAATAGATTAGCTAGCCCTACAGTTGACCAAGGTTTTCATGTCTGTATCCCCAAGGCACAATTTTTTGTAATGTTCTCCAAGGATGTCACTTTTTATCCTATATCATCATCTCTCTTTTTAAGGGGAGGAAGGAAATAAGAAGTGTGTGTATGCGTGTGTGTGTGAGAGAGAGAGAGAGAGAGAGAGAGAAAGAAACAGCTCCTGGAGCAGATGTAAGATAAATATATGAAAACTATAGACATGAAACAGACCCTGATCAGGTATACAGCAGGGTGCCTGTTTAATGTCTATTTTGTACCTATTGCTTGTACAAATAGAAAGCAGTGGCTTCAGACATAGCCTTCACTTTACCTGCTCCGATATTGAACAGACCTACATTCATACAGGAGACAAGAAGCAGTGGAAGTACAGGTGTTGAGTAATAATAGCCACAGGAAAACTCTGGACACACAAAGTCAAAACTTGTGAAACTTGCTCCTGCTCATCTCATGACTAAGAAAAAATATAAATGGAATCCTTTTTGTTTTATGTCAGAAACAAGAGTCAGGTCAGTTTATATATATGTGCACATAGCTGTATTATATATATATATGTACAGGTAGTAATCTACATATGGAGAGAAGAAGAGAAGATGAGACGAAATGGGGGTTGCAGCTTATGTCATTTTCCTAATCTTCCTGGATTTCAGTGCCAGTTTGATTGCTTATTGCATCTTACTTTCTATCACTGCTGTCTTCTTGATAACATCATTATAGCAAAACATTACCTTTATAACTGATGGCCTAAAATGAAATTCCAGAAACTGCCTATGTTATATTAGCTAATTGTTCAGTGACTGTGGCGAAAAGAAACCAGAACTATGTATTTCAAGTAATGCCCAACACATGGCAAACATCAAGTGAGGAATGCAAGGCCTATGCTAGTGAAGAATGCAATAAATATGGGCCAGATCATAAACACTGCTATAATAAGACAATTGAGGAAGAAGATTTGAAAAGATAAAATTGATTACTGTACCTCTGCTTGTACAGCTTCTCCAGGAAATAATTGAACAAATGAACTCTAACCCATCACCTCCGTATCTAGTTCAACCACAAGTGTTTGAGCTCAGTATTCCTGACTTAGAAATAAGGAAGAATGACTCTCTCCACAGCATGTATTAATCTGCAGAATGCTCTGGCTTATGTTATGCAGGAAATATGAGTTAGATGATTACAGAGCTACCTCTGGTCTTAGACTCTGTTAACTCTGAGATGAACTGTGTTTCACATCATTTATAGAGAGTGGTCCATTTCTATTTTGCTTCAACCAGCCTTCCTAAGTCCACTGCAGATACTCCAGGAACTGGAGATATCCTTCTACTCATCTTCAGTATTGTAGTACTGTATTTCCTGTACAGGGCTAAATAATTAAGTAATTCAACAGCTGATGCCAAGACAATTGCTTATAGGCCTGAATAAGCATTATGTTCACCCTTTTTGCAGTTCTACTGATGGATAGCAGCGCATTAGATTTGAAGGGATCCCAGAGGGGCTTTGCGCTACATGGATCATATGACTATGCACCAAATTATGGCTTTGCTTTGGAAGAGCTTACAATATTTTTAAGACATTCCTCATATTAAAATCATTAGGAAGGAAAGAGGATATATGAGGTTGGTAGCAAAGATTGTCCTACTAACAATCCAGAACAATTCAGAAGGTCAGCTCCATTTTCCCATATATTTTGATAGAACTGCAATGCCTTTGGAGATTATTATTGGTGAGAGACATTAACCATTTCATAGCATATGTGCTGCTGACACTGATCTTTATAGTGATGGTCCTGATACATGTAAACTTATCTACAAGAGCTGTTTGTATTTTAGAGATTGCTCATCATTAGTAGAATGGATTACTAGACTCTGATTTTCCTTCTCATCTCATAACTGGTCCTTTCTATGTTTTAATGGCAGTTGAATAAGCTATCTATAATAAAACTCACATAGCATACAAATGTAGAGTCATGCTTAATTTTAAGCTTTCTAAAACACTTGGAGATTCTTACCCGAATCTCTTCTTACCGAGATTCTTACCCGAATTCCATTGGAAAATATCAAACCTTTATAACTGTTAAAGATAACCAAAGAAACAGAATAAATGTTCTTTGCAATTATATGCTTTATCTTGTAATTCAGATAAACACTTCTGAGGACCAATCAGAAGTTAATGAAGTTACACTTTTTACAAAAGCTGCTTAAACAGTTTTGCCACACTGAACACATGAATGATAGGTACGGGTATTTCCCGTGCCTGTTTCCTAGAAAATTGAGAAAAGAAATTTAACATTTATGACAAAGCAATGAATGAAAGATTTATAAGTCAAACATGTTACTATGAATTGTGCACTTAGATACTTGCTGTCTTAAAAAAAAGTTATCAGGAACTGCTAGTTCCTGGCACTGTTCCAAAGGAGGTCAGAAAATCTACTTTCTAGTCACCCCCTTCACTCTGCCTCAGTAAAACATGAGCCTTCTCCATTCATTACGTAGAAGGTACAAAGACTAATTTGTGTACTGGATTCCTCTTTGAGAGTACCGGTAATCCCACATTTCAAATGAAATTTGGTGTGAGACACAGATATCCTGTGAGGTGCTGAGTATGCACTATGCTGCACACAGAAAGTACTGGCATACTTCCATCTCTTTTTGTATTGTATTTTCAAATTGTAGATGATTCAATATGCATAACATCAGTGAAAATAAGCATTCAGTACAATATGTGTTGGCCCTCTTCAGGTCAGATGCCTACTATCTTGCAAATATATCTCATTTAGTTGATCCAGAAGTGTGATTTTGCAGGGTTTAGAGTATTTCTTGCTCTGTAACGTCCTAAGCGGGTCCACCGACATCAAAGCAGTGATCCACTGACTTCTGAGCTGCAGGTCCAGTATCTTACCTAGCTACTTGGGGGAAGCAGACATAAAGGAGTATCCCACATGCTCTAGTCTGTGTGGTTTCATCTAAAATTCAGGATAAAGCAGTCTGAGTGAGGATTCATCCACCTATCACTCACCGTTCGGAAGCTTGACTTTCTGCAGTCTATGGAGCTGTTGAGCAGATGACTCATCATCTTAGGCTGTAATAAATGGATAGGTAGAAAGGTCCTGTCTCTTCTCTTTGAGAGACTAGATGAAACATTTAAGCATCCAAGTTTAAATACCAACATGTGTGCCGGGTGTCTAAGCTCCAACAACAGCCAATGAAAATGTAGTCTATATGGTCATTAGAGAACATTCAGCCAGCTGTGGTCTACATAAGACTCAGCTGCCTAAATGTGGGTGTCCAGTGCCTTTAGAGATGCACTAGGATAGCTGACATGCTGCAGGTGATAGACTGTGGTAAGATATAGCACAGGAATCACAGAAGACCTCACACACCAAAGTTGGCAGATAGGATCCAGCAAATTAGGCACATAGTAAGCCATGCTTTCCTGGATATGTATGTGGCTAAAGCAGGTGAAATTGACCCCAAAGTCCAGTGAAACTGTTTAGAAGATGTTCATAAGCATTTTTTGTCCTACAAATGTATAAAAGTCTTTTGAAGGACACTCACTGAAAATTGTGCCCATTCAGCAACTGTGACTCCTTTGTCCTTTTGGTACAGAAGATTCTGTACCAAAGTTGAGTTCTGCTAGACCAGTCCTAGTTAATAAACCAGTCCCGGTTAATATGCCATTAAATCTTTAAGGAATGAGTTTCAAAAGCAGCTGATTACTGTTATAATGACTGATGCAGCATAGGGAAATTTGAGCTGAATTTGTGTAAAGAATAAAGAAATAGGTAGGCTCTGTTAGAAAGTGATTTTCTATAAAGGCATTCCAATTTTCTTACAACTTCAAAATATGGATTATGGAAATGTTTCCTGATCCTGTTATATCAAACCATTATTTACACATAATCAGTTCACAGAAGCTTGACATAAAAAAAGAGAAGGCTTATGCAGACAACTATTTGTATCATCTTACTGTGACATTAGAGAGTTACCTTTCTCAATATGGAATGGCTAATTCATCTCTGAGAATAGCTATGTGAAATTCTTCTCAAGAAGAAAAGACTGAGAGGAGATTTGTTTAACATGTTCAAGCACTTGAGAAGTGAATGTAGGAAGGATAGGAACCAGGCTCTTCTCTGTGGTGGCTGGTGACAGGACAAGGGATAACGTATAAATTGAAACACAGGAAGTTTAATCTCCATATGAGGAAGAACTTCTTCACTGTGAGGGTAACAGAGCCCTGAAACAGGCTGCCCAGAAGGGTTGTGGAGTCTCCTTCTCTGGAGATCTTCCAAACCCGCCTGGATGCCACCCTGTGCCACGTGCTCTAGGTGTCCCTGCTGGAGCAGGAGGGTTGGACTAGATGATCCCTAGAGGTCCCTTCCAACCTCAACCATTCTGTGATTCTGTGATTCTGTGAAATTTAGGAGTATTTAAAGGATCAATTAAAACTGATTTTTAGGAGCCCAATACATATTGAAAATAAGCATCTAAGCACATGATGCTTAATTTCTCTGAAATACTCATTTCTTCAGATCTCTTTTCTATCATTCACTGACACATGTGGAACATCAAAAAGTTGCCCTATGGTCCTTTCATTCATAAGTGTGTTTAATTCTGATTTTGAATCCTACTAAGATCCTGACCTCCATTATATTAACTTTTCCTCAGATTCTGAATAACTCTGGCATCGAAGTACAGGGTAAATATACTTTGACTCAAATATATTAGCACACTGCCTGGCCATTGTGGAATAAGATTGAAATCTGGGCAGAAAATAATAAATGGTCAAGCAAAGTCACTTACAAGCTACAGTTGTGGCAAGTGCAGAATACATATATTAGCACAAATGTTTATTTTTTGAAAGACCAGGAATTTTCATATTCTGCCTCTCACGCCCAGCAAGCCCAAAGTTCAGTTGCCTCAATTAAATTTTCTCACTTCTATGGGTTTTCTGTATTCCAAGACATTCTATGCGTTCTAGACTCCCCAGATTTATAGCACATCACTAAAGTACCAGTTTTTGCATATTTGGAGGCCTTTGAGATCCTCAAATATTTGCTGCTAACACAAGATTGAAGAAAACACATGGTTGTAGGACAAAATTTAATAATAGTTGGATAAAATTTAATAACAGGTGGATTAATTTTGAAAGAGCTAAGAAACAAGTTGGGGTGAAATCCAGAATCCGATCTTCTATGAAAACGGGATGTCAGCAACTCCATAGGCTGAGCTTTACCGAGTGAGAAAGTATTACTAAATATACTAAATATTCTAACAAAATTATCTAGCTGATACAAACTCACCTCCCAAAAGCTTCTCAAAGGAGAAAAAAAAAAAAAAAGGCTACTTTTGACTTGCTTCTGTTTTAAAGTCACTGTTTTCAGACCAGGAGGTTTTAATATAAGTTGAAACTATGGGAACATGCAAGGAGCACACAAAATATGTTTAATCTCCAGATGAGGGAATATGTCCTAATTAGTTATGTCTGCTCTGGTGTCTGGCTAACAGCTGACAGACACGGCAGCTGATCTCTCTGAACCAATCCAAATTGAAAAAAGATTTGGGTTAGGGTCACTTTTTGAGTGGGCAAAGGTTGGGGCTGGTTGTTATTTAGCTGAACTGGTTCATTCATCTCTAGTTACATATATGTCAATACAAGAGATTCTCTTAACATAATATACTATGGGCTTAAAATGTTATGTTCTTTTTCTTCTTGTATGTTTTCATGTGATGTTACCAGAAGAGTAAGGCAATATATCCTGGGACAAAGAGGAAGTTCTGGACACTGCTATAGGAACTCAGGGTAAAGATAATTTGGATGTAAAACGCTTCAAGTTTTGTGCAGCTCAGATCAGAGCTCTGGTCAGGTTGAGACAGCCAGAAACTTGTTCGTATGTCTGTAAATGATTCATTCTACATGATGATTTTCAGTCTTTATACAAAAATCAGAAATTGAAATTTAGGAAAGGTTTTCCACTGATTTTGTTATAATGGACTGGTTCAACTCAAAATATGGATTGATATAAAGTGCAACAAAATCAGTGGAAAAATCCCCTAAATTTCAAAATGGTTCAGGTTCATCAGATAGGCCCAGGACATCAAAACCTTGGGTAATTTAGCAATTAGATACTGCAATCAGTACTTAATAAGTCAAATGTTAAATTTAATTTATGAGTTAAAATATATAATTATGTTAAAATTATATATTATATAATTATTTATAAATTACATAATTTATGAAATAAATTTAAGAGATGCTTGAAAAAAATAATTGGTTATATTATCTTGATCACTAAAATTCTGTGACTTCTGACTTGATTTCCAGACTAGCCATATTACTGTTATCACAGTAGTAATAGTAGTATAGTAGTAGTATAGTAGTATATCATTAGCACTCTCTACTTTTTTTTCCTTCTTGGAGAAATGAGTGTGTATAAATAATTGCAGGACCAGTATAGACAATGTTTACATCAAATTAGGGTATATTTATTAAACCGGTAAATTAAATAAGGCCTGGCCTATTACTCTTTCATAAAAGAATTCCTGCGCAGTTTGGAATGAATGAGTATGGAAGTATGAATGAGTCTCAGGACCATTCCCTAAAGGCAATTTCGTTGACATTGCACTCCTCTGAAGGCTGAGGGATATTAATAACTCCTTATGCTACTAGCCTCAGGTACAGAGGAAGTCCATGCTCTTACTACTACGGATACAGCCAGAGAGTTCTGGGAAGTGGCATATATGTTCTGCAGTGCTAGTAGGACTGAAGTCAGAAGAAATGAATATTTCAGGATTCATATCACATAAAAAGAACATTTCCAGTCAAATGTTTCAATTTGCACACCATCTGACTAGAATCACACTCCTGAGCCATAAACAGGAAGTACAAATCTTTGTATTATATATGTCATATCTGAAAATCTAGGAAGGATCCTATATTTAAGATTTTTCCCTTTTCACAGATGGATGACAAGGTCGTATTGTTTTGCTACCTTCCCTTAGCTTTTCACATCTGTCCTCTGACATGCTTTCTACCTCTCCCTTCTTTGTATCCCATAGCATATGTTTAGGATGTGCATAAAACTAGCCCTTAATTGTAAAATCTTGTCTACACACTTTAATAGAAATCTGCCCCATTACACTGCTGACGACTTGCTCTTCAATGTATAATATCTATTTCCGTCTTGTGATGTTGAAGAAGGTAACAGGGGTCACCAACCTGAACTCCGAGCATGTAGACCTTCTGGATTATCATCTGGCAAACATTACAGACTTTTCCCTTCATGATTATTTTCTATATCTGTTTTATGGTTGTAGAGAACTGCACACTAGCTCCACTGATTATAAATTACAGGATGGGGAGAGATCTGATGAAAATATTCAACTTTAAGTGGCCCAGAATTTTATGTGTGTGAGAAAACACATATTTTTCATTGCTAACAGATGCAGTTTAGCCACAGGCAGACAACTGCACATAACACACAGATACACACCTATGTTACACGCATTGCTCATGCACACAGACACATACCCTGTGTTATTACAAATTGAGCTTTCTCTTTATCACCTTTAAAAAAAGAAAAAAAATCTGATGAATAGTCCAGTACTTGCAACAGTTCTCTGTGCAGCTGTTTGGCATACTCGTATGGCAAAGAGCAAGCACCATGACAGCAAAATGGGACACAATAATGAAGGACATTTGCAGATTTCTTTTTCTGTATGCCAGAACTCCTAAATGCACTGCTACTAGCATGCTGGTACTTCTTAAGACCCACTTCAACTGCTGGAAATGTTACTGAGAAGAATATCAGCTTCTGTTTTTAACTGGAAACTTATATTCTGATTCGATATTTGGATATCACGTCACAACAAAATGCTTCAATTTCCCCATATGTAAAATGGGGAATAATGATATTGACCTTTGTGGAACACTTTGAAGTCCAAGGAAAAAAAGAGTTACATGAAAAGCTGGCATTATTACTATTTTTTTCTTGTCATCAGCAGAGGGGAAAAGAATGAAAGCTGATATAACAGAAACAAAGAAGTAGATGTGTTTTGACAACTTCATATAGGCTAGAATTATCTGGGTGGAGGCTGGTATTTGTATAGAATACTTTGCCAATTTACAAGAACAAAACCAGAAAAACCTAAAATATTAGAGTTTGTAACTAATGTGTAAGGTCTGAACTGAAAGAAAGATTTTAGGTGAGTTAGGATACTATTTTTGTTTGGTGCTTCTATCCAAATGTTATAGACATGCAGCCAGATTTTGGCTTCTGGAGTACTCGTCAAGATTGAGACCTGATTTTCCTGTTTTAAATTGAGCAGCCATCCTGGAAACCATAATAAGATGCAGGACTGTTGACAGACTTATGAAAAGTCAAATAAAATGCTATAGAAATTGCTATATGTAGAGATGTGGTAAAGAGGTTTCAGTGTTTTCCTAAAACCCCTGAATGTTACCTCTTCTAATTTCTTTTTTTTTTCTTATATTTTATAAGCTTCGTTTTATCTCATTAACTGTTGCCATCCAGAAGTTAGTATTTTATCCAAGTTTGTTGTCCAGATTGCTTTTTTACTTTGCGAGGGGTCATAGGAGCATATAGAGGACTATATGAACTTGTTCTAAACCTATCTCTTTAGATGGGTTAAACTGCTCTCCAGAAAATCTTTTTTTCTTTCCTCTGACTAGTGAGGATGCCAAACTGGCAAGCTTAGACTAGATGGCTATGTGTTTGGTGACTAAAGTTAGGTGAGAAATATCCCACTCCTGGTTGCACATAATAATGTCAAGAGCTTTGCGGAAAACATAGAGAAGAAAGGCCCTGGCCTAGTCTGGGAGCTCAAATCAAGTGATGGACATACCAGAGAAGTGAGGGTATACCAGGAAGGGCAACGGTTATGGAAATAACAGTACACAATTACTCATTTTAGGCATCCATCTGGTTAGGTGTGTTGTTTCTTTTAAATGATGTGTAAACGCACTCACTTAATGGCCCTCATTTATACATTTATACATGTCATGTGAGCACTACAACACACACGGTTTTAATTTGAAAACCTAAAACACAAGTAGCAGACCTCACCTTTGCTGGATGCTGTCGGGTGTCAAAATCAAAAAGTTCAGCTTGTGCCCCTTCCAAGGAAATATAATACACACGCATCTGTACACCCTGAGGTCTGCACACAGCTGCACAATGTTTTATGAGATGTTGCAGTGGCTTCTGCTAGACTTCCTGACGTAAAACTACAAACAATCAGTTCCTCCTTCCCCCACATCCCATTCTCTTAAGTAAATGCTTGAAAAAATAGTTTTTTTTTTTAAGTCAGCTATGCCCTTTAAACACTTTTGCTCTAAAGAGCAGAAGTTATCTTAGTATTTATAGGAGATCATGATCTTGAGTAATTCAGCTTTGAGTAGAAGGAAGCCAACTTCTTAGCTTTGGTTCAAAACAAAAGTTTCTCTCAATAAAGTCTAAATCAACCTTAGAACCTTAGAAGTCAGAAATAAGCATGAGCGTGATCATGAAGCAGAAAAGTGTGAGCTGACATTTAAGATATGCACACTGCTATCTCAGCCACCCAAGAGAGAAATGATTCTGCACTAACAGAAGAAAAATGCAACCCTGAAAATGGATATCTTTGTGTTTACACCAGGGTAAATACAACACAGTACTATGGTCTGGGTCTTCTACTCAGCCTGCACATTGTTCTGACTAGATCTAGGCCAAAAGAATAAAATAGCATTTTGTATTTGTTTTTGTTTGTGAATAAGATGTAAATTTGATAAACCAAAATGTTTTTAAATTGGTGTTGATTCTGGAAGATGGATTGTTTTGCTTTCTTTCATTTTTAACTCTGAAGACTTCATTTTGACATTTTAGACAAAAGATTTTCATTCAAAATGATGTTTCATTTTGATAAGTGCTTTCTATTCACTTAGAAAAAGAGCAAAGACATGAGTACAACAATAAAGTAAATTTTTGCAATTTTGCAGTGAACCAAAAATCTGGAAAAGAAACCTCTTTAATCAGATCAACTCAAAGTGATTTTAAATTCCTTATTATTTAAAACTATCAGTATTCTGAGGAAAAATAAAAGATCAGCCATGCTTTCACCTATCCTAAAACAGAACGCAGAAAAAAGCAGCAAAGCAGTTTCAAGTGAAAAAGTTGTTTCAGCAATTGTTTTCATGTTCACAAAATAATCACAAAGTTGTCAATACAATATTTCAGCATCTTTCAATAGTGTAAATGAATGAGAAATGAAACTGATCATCAATTTGAACATTTGTCCATGTTCTCCAAAGCCATAGTTCCAGTAGCCATAGTCATGATTTCAGCCATTAGAAAACAAATGCACTGAAGAATCAATCTTTTAGTCATTTCTCCATCATCTATACCTAGAAATTCAAGTCTTTGGTCTCTTATACATTCACTTGCCCTTTCATTCAGCAGTATCTACAGTAAAGCACTTCTAGTTGGAAATCCTTTGCTGGTGGCCCTTTTCTTAGAAGACAGCAGAAAAAAAACAACAACAAAACCACCAAAAACAAACAAACAAACAAAAAACTGCAAATGGCATTCCCTTCAGTACATCCTTAGCACTACTTAGCACCACTTAGCACGGTTCCTATCTAAGGCTCAATGCACGCACAAAATCATGGTGGTGTCCTACTGTACAACCGCTCAACAGCCTAACTCTAAGGAATATATGATCACTCTTTTCAAATGTTGCCCTGGAAACAATTTGTCTCTTGGCAGACATTGCATACTTACACAGGAAACTAAATTTAAATCCTTAGGCATAACATCTTGGTCATGCCTGCCCTTTTGTTTGAACTCCTTTAATAAAACTCTTGCCCTCACACTTGGCTGTACTAAATCCAAGTATGATCTTTGCTTCCTCCTCATTATTAGTTCAGAGGGAACACTCTAGTAGTTGTATGCAGGATTATACATTACCTAAAAGGAAAACGAGCCAACTTGGAGCTCTGTTCATTGACTTGCATGATGTTTACCCAAGGATTTTCATGCAACTGGCTTATAATGGCCATGTAATTTGCCTCTTCTGAACAGCTTTACAGAACTGGTATTCATCATCAACTCAGACTTCTCAGCATACAACAGGTGAGTCAATTCATAGGTGGCATGGGAATAAACAACGGAACAAGGTGGAGCATTTAAAAAAGAGATCTAGGCAAATAGAACCAGTGCAATCAATCAAAAATATGATTCTTAAATGAGTAGTTTGAGAGGAGGGCGATGACAAATTAATGGAAATGTTATGTACATGAGTTAGCCTCATACCTGGCTGGAGGAAAATAGCGCAACTGGAAATTTTGGAAAGGAACCTAAATATCTGCCCACCTGCTTGCATTCTTGGCCAGCAAGAGCAGCACTTTCCAAAGAGATCAGAGACTAAAGCAGTTTAACACCTTTGCCCACCAACTACCACAAATGCAGACAGCCCCAAACAGGATCAGACACAAGCAAGCTTGAACTCACACTATCTATTTAATCATTATCATTTCTCAAAAACCTGTACAGCAGTCGAGATTGTACATAACTCAGGCTCTCTCAATGTCCTTTTGGGATGCAAGCTGCCAAAATTTGTCTCCCAATGAGCATGTTCAAGGTCTCACAGGCCTTCTGAGGCAGCTCAGACCTCCCACATAAATTAAGAGGTTTGAGGTCCCCCTGCTTTTCTTATTTATTTATTTATTTATTTGATGCTGAAGCAATCTCCCTGGAAGCACATGTAAAGGGAGACACAACCGGACGTAAGTCTCAAAAGTACGGCATAGGGATTTAACAGGACTGCTAGGATTTGACTCCACTGATGAGGAAGGTCCTGGAAAGGGACTGTGAGGAATTATGCAGAATGTTCTTTTTTCTTCGTAAAATAGTCTATAAGGCAGAGAGTGCCTGAGACATGAGCAATGTTATTTTGAGGGGGAATGGAAGACTTTTAGCAGAGGGCGGAAAAGCTATTTTCGGAACTTGCTTTTCAGAACCATATAACATTTTGAAAATATTTTTGGGGGTTAAAAAAAAAGGGAAAAAAAAAGAAAAAGAAAACAGGTGTTGAGTAGTTCCAGGATTCTCTTAGAGGTTTTTGGCTGGTAGCGCAGAAAATGCTACCAGCATTTTAAAGGAAATATGAATTATGAACAGGTCTAGTCAAACCACCTAACACTATAAACAGGAGAAAGAGAGAGTTCATGTGAATCTTAATGTGTCTCATGTAAGGCATCATCGGGCGCAAGTTAAAGAAAGTTAAACTTTTTAACAAATTAGGGGTTTGTTGTGCTGAGTGCTTTTCTAATGTATGGCAGGGACATTTGTTGTATGTTGTGTGGGTAAATGAGACAAAAAAACACACACCCTTATTTTATATGTTTTGAGTGATATCTCACAGAAGGCCTCAAAGAAAGATTGTTGTAATCAGGAATTGCATGCAGATCTATTAGATTTCATTCCAATGTTACAGATTTTCTTCTATAAAGAAGATAAATTTTCTTCTCAGACATATGCACTAGGTTCTCCATGTATATGCCAAATACTATTCCACTGATGTCAAATAATATTTTTTTTTGCTGAGTTATACAGACAAAAAAAGAGAGGCAAACATACCTAAATCATATTTGCAGAACCAGAGACACAGATATGCTCCAGTGACTTTATGTTACCCTAGTGATGCTAGACACTCATAAAACTATATTAACTAATGTGGGGTTGTTGTGTGCCACCAGTGAGGTACTGAGCAGCTGGAACATCTATGCAAAATCTATGTTTTGCTATTTTGTTTTTTCTGCCTTCTCACTTTTCTGACTTTCTCATCAACGATTAATACCAATTCTAGATCCATTGAAAAGACATGGAAAATAAATACTTGAAGAAAGAAAAACAGTATTTGACAGCAGAAACACAAACAGGTCCTCCTTTTTTTTCTGGCATATTTTCACTGATGTGCTTTTTGTACTTCCTGCAAATACATTTCTTTATAGGGAGATCTAACCGTCTTAAATTAGTTCTTGTTAACAACATCATCCCATTCTCCCCAACTCTTTCAGAGTTTCTCAGAATGTCTGGATGAGCCTGGGAATTCCTTAAATGATCATATTGAAAGTGTATACACAGATTTCAGATACACCATTGCCTATGTATAGCAGATTCAGGCAACTTTTTTACGCATCCTTATCAGTGTTTTAGATACACGCAAGCATATAAAACAGTTTCTTACAGTCTTGGAGATAACCTGAATGGTCTTACAGAGGAATTGATCTATAATTCTAACACCTGCTACTTTTCAAAAAGTGTCTTTCCTCAGAAAAATTTTCAGAACAATGGAAAATTTGAAGTATAAATTTCAAAAATTGGGTAAAAAAAAAGAAAAATGTGTATCTAAGGTTCATTTTCCATAAAAATTCGTGTAACAATGAAGTAAGTCTTTAGACTGAAATCTGGAACAGCTGGGAAAGAATAGAAAGAATTTCCTTAAACTCAAACAAGATAGAATTTCTTAGCAATGAGGATGATTAAATATCGGAACAGCTTATTCACACTGGTCTAAGTATAAGAAAAGACAGGACATGGCTCTCAGCCTGTGTGCAAAGAGGGAAAAAGATCTGGCTGAACATTGTGATATGAATATTTCTGGCATGGGAATCTGTAAATATGAATTCCTCTGTTCATCCCTTACCTTTTGTGCCATGTTGTAATGTTTGTTGCTCCATATAAAGATAATGAAGCAGAATACACACCTTTAGCAAGTCTGAGGACTTTAATAAATTAGAAGAATCCAGATGGCAAACTAGATCCCAAACCAGATCAGAGGGAACCTGGTAAGGTTACAGAAGCTGACAGAAAACTCATGAAATTCTACAAAGAAAAGTGCAAAGTCCTATATCTGGGACAAAATGACTCCATGCATTAGTGCAGGCTGGGAACTGGCTGAGTAGTATCCCTGGTAGGCATGAGATTGAATACAAATCAACTGGGCTGTTGCATCGTGAATAATGCAAAACTTCATACTTGGCTGCATTAGTAGGAATGTGGCTAAGAGATCTAGGGAAGAATCATAGAATGCTTAAGGTTGGAAGGGACCTCTAGAGGTCATCTAGTCCAACCCCCCTGCACACGCAGGGTCACCTAGCGCACATGGCACAGGACTACATCCAAGCGGGTTTTGCAGATCTCCAGAGAAGGAGACTCCACAACCTCTCTGAAGGTTATTACCTCACATTACCTCACATGGTGAGGTCTCACATGGCATACACTGCCCTGATTTGGGGCCCTCTGTTTCTGTTTGAAGATGGGACAGCCAACAACCAAGTTAGGATTTAAAAGTCTCACATAGAAATTGATAGAGGAAAAGATTGGATTGGATTGGATTGGATTGGATATACAGATATCCAGAGGTCTGCTCCTTGCCAGGGGCTTGAATAAGGGATGATACAAAGAGGCTCCCAAGGCTTGACCAGGAGTCTGACTATTACCCCTTGCTACTGTTTCCTGTGGGCACTAATGAAACTGAGGGCTATGGGGAAACTGAGGCACATCAAGCGAGACTTCAGAGCCCTAGAGGTGGCCGTCAAAGGCCACCAGCCTTATTATGACCACCAGCTAGTGGGGAATGATGGGAACCATCCCAGCAAGAGGGGCACACGTGTCTTTGCCAAAAGGCTGGCCAATCAGTTAGGAGGACTTTACACTAGACAAGAAGGGGGAAGGGGATTGTCACACAGACAGGGCAATCAGTACCACACAGCCAAAGTCAGATGGCATCCAGCGGGAGTATGGTAATGGGGAAGTGAGCATAGGAAATGATTATAGAGGGTCCTCTTTCGCTCCTCCTGGGAAACCTGCAGGCTCAATTACTTCCCTGAAATGCCTGTACACCAGTGCACAAAGCACGGGGAATAAGCAGGACAAACTGAAGCTCTGTGTGCGGTCCCAGAGTCATGATCTCATTGGAATCACAGAGACGTGGTGGGATAGCTCACACAACTGGAGCGCTGCCATGGAAGGCTATGTGCTTTTTAGGAAGGACAGGCTGGGAAGGCGAGGTGGTGGAGTTGCTCTTTATGTGAGAGAACAACTGGAATGCATGGAGCTCAACCTGGGAGTGGAGGATGAGCGAGTTAAGAGCTTGTGGGTAAGGATTAGAGTGCAGGCTAATGTGGGAGACACTGTGGTGGGTGTCTGCTACAGGCCACCTGACCAGGATGAGGAAGTTGATGAGGCCTTCTATAGGCAGCTGGATGTTGCCTCACGGTCACAGGCCCTGGTTCTCATGGGGGACTTCAACTACCCTGACATCAGCTGGGAAGACAACACAGCCAGGTACAAACAGTCCTGGAGGTTCCTGCAGTGCATTGATGATTACTTTTTGACGCAGGTTGTGGAGGAGAGGTGGGCTACTGGACCTCATTCTAACAAATGGAGAGGAACTTGTTGGAGATGTGAAGGTAGGGGGTAGCCTTGGCTACAGTGACCATGAGTTGGTGGAGTTCAGGATCCAACGAGGAGGAGGCAGGGCTGTAAGTAGCCTTGCAACGATGGACTTCAGGAGGGCCAACTTTAGCCTCTTCAGAGACCTCCTCGGAAGAATCCCATGGGCTAGAGCTCTAGAAGGCAGGGGGCCTAAGAGAGCTGGTTAGTTTTCAAGCGGCACTTCCTCCACGTCCAGCAACAGTGCATCCCTGTGTGTAAGAAGTCAGGCAGAGGGGGCAGGAGACTTGCGTGGATGAGCAAGGAGCTTGTGGCAGTGCTCAAGCAGAAGGCAGCAGTATACAGAATGTGGAAAAAAGGACAGGTCCCCTGGGAGAAATACAGGAACGTAGTCAGGAACTGCAGAGATGCGACAAGGAAAGCTAGGCAAGTTTGGCTTTGGAATGCAATCTGGCAAGGGATGTTAAAAATAACAAGAAAAAGTTCTTCAAATATATTAACAGCAAAAGGAAGATCAGGGAGAACGTGGGTCCTCTGGTGAATGGGGTGGGTACCCTGGTTACAAATAACACAGAAAAAAGCAGAGTTGCTGAATGCCTTCTTTGCTTCGGTGTTTACCAAGGGCAGCCCATTAGAACCCTAGGCCCTAGGGACAAGAGAAGAAGCCTAGAGAGAGGAAGGCTTGCCCTGGGTAGGGGAAGATTGGGTCAGAGAGCACCTAAGAAAACTCGATACCCACAAATCCATGGGCTCTGATGGGATGCATCCCAGAGTGCTGTGTGAGCTGGCGGATGTCATAGCTAAGCCGCTGTCCATCTTTGAAAGATCCTGGAGAACAGGGAAGGTGCTGGAGGACTGGAAGAAAGCCTATGCCACGTCAGTCTTCAAAAAAGGCAAGAAGGAGGACCCAGGCAACTACAGGCCAGTGAGCCTCACCTCCGTCCCCGGAAAAGTGATGGAATGGCTCATACTGGCCGTTGTCTCCAAGCACATGGAGGACAAGAAGGTACTCAAGAGTAGTCAGCATGGATTCACCAAGGGGAAATCTTGCCTGACTAACCTGATAGCCTTCTATGATGAAATGACCAGCTGGATAGATGAGGGGAGAGTGGTGGATGTCGTCTATCTCGACTTCACCAAGGCTTTTGACACCATCCCTCACAACATCCTCCTGGGCAAGCTCCGGAAGTGTGGGATAGATGAGTGGACAGTGAGGTGGATTAGTAATTGGCTGGATGGCAGAGCTCAGAGGGTGGTGATCAGTGGCGCAGAGTCTAGTTGGAGGCCTGCAGTTAGTGGTGTCCCCCAAGGGTCAGTCCTCAGTCCAGTCCAGTTCAATTTATTTGTCAAAGACCTGGATGAAGGCACAGAGTGCTCCCTCACAAGTTTGCTGATGATACCAACCTGGGAGGAGTAACTGATACCCCAGAGGGCTGTGCTGCCCTCCAGAGGGACCTGGACAGACTGGACAACTGGGCAGTGAAAAACCTCATGAAATTCAACAAGGCCAAGTGCAAGGTCCTGCCCCTGCGGAGGAATAACCCCAGACACCAGTGCAGGCTGGGGACCGGCCTTGTGGAGAGCAGCTCTGCAGAGAGGGACCTGGGTGTCATGGTGGACAAGTTGACCATAAGGCAGCAGTGTGCTCTCGTGGTCAAGAAGGCCAATGGGATCCTGGGGTGCATTAAGAAGAGCGTCTCCAGCAGGTCGAGGGAGGTGATCCTGCCCCTCTACTCAGCCCTGGTGAGGTCACATCTGGAGTATCGTGTCCAGTTCTGGGCCCCACAGTACAAGAGGGATGTGGAGCTGCTGGAGAGAGTCCAGCGCAGGGCTACAGGGATGATCAGGGGCCTAGAACATCTGCCGCATGAGGAGAGACTGAGGGAGCTGGGCCTCTTCAGCCTGGAGAGGAGAAGACTGAGAGGAGACCTGATCAGTGTATACAAGTACCTCAAGGGCGGCAGCGAGGAGGATGGTGCTGGCCTCTTTTCACTGGTGACTACTGATAGAACTAGAGGAAATGGCCAGAAACTAAAGCATGAAAAGTTCCACAGGAACTTAACGAGAAAACTCCCCTCTTAACAGTGAGGGTGACAGAGCCCCGGAACAGGCTGCCCGGAGAGGTTGTGGAGTCTCCTTCTCTGGAGATTTTCAAAACCCACTTGGATGCAGTCCTGTGCCCACATGCTTTAGCCAACCCTGCATGTGCAGGGGAGGGTTGGACTAGATGACCTCTAGAGGTCCCTTCCAACCTTAAGCATTCTATGATTCTATATTGAACACTTTGGGATAAACAGGAGGTGCAGATGAAACAGTTTTATCTTGTCCTTTCTCTCATTTCAATGAAATCCTCGGTCCTAGGAAGTCAGTTTGTTTCACTGATAGTTTTAGCACAGCTGCTCTGTATGGTGCCAGGACACATGGCAGAGTAAGGTGACTATGGGACTGTCACATCTTTAGGCCTTATGATTCTGATGGGTGAGTGTCAAGGCAATCAGCAGGTGGGGAAAGTCATATACTTTGCAAGCCCTCACTCTGTGGCATTACATGGACCTGCAAAGTGGGAAAAAGAGAATTAAAGGATATGAAAAGACTAGAAATGAGGACACTACAGAGAAGAAACTACTTCTCTGCTGCTACTATAGCACTGGCAGTACTATCATCAGTATTTAATTTCAGGCTATTTGAAAAGATAGTCCAAAGACTTCAATACCAAAAGCGAATTTAAATGATGGTAGCACAACATCCCAAAATTTTCCTAGCAGAGATGTGACAAGCGATTCTGCAAACCTACCCACCATACCCTAACTTTGCACTTGACTTGCCTTGTCTTATCTTGTCTTGTCTTATTTTGTCATGTCATGTCTTGCCTTGTTTTATCTTATGAAGACACTCCTGCCTCAGCTAGCAGAGAATAGTCTAATCCTATTTTTTACCACCAGATCTTCCAGCCTGTACTAAATTTACCACTCGTGGATGAATAATCTGTTACCCTTCTGCAACAAATTAATTGCAGGCTCTCACAGAATGAGTGATGTGGTGCAAATTCTGTGAGTCTCTGCTGTATAAAATTCAATGTAGCCTTTGCTGTTGGGATAATCCTGCATTAATGTACTTGGCAAAGTATACTGAATGTGCATACAATGTGGGAAATTCTCAAGTCAGTATTGGCTCCACAGTTGCATATTTATTTACAAAAAAAAAAAAAGAAAAAAGAAAAAAGAAAAAAATAGCTTGCAAAGGTCTAGAAAGGATTGTTCTGTAGTATTTCTACTACTCTACATCTTTAAAAAATGCCTTGGGATCAACATATGCTGTGTTTTTCAAAAGTAATTGTAAATAACTGCTCCTGATTGCTTTCAGAACTACACCCAGCTCATCACTGTAATCCTAGCACAAAAAAAAGTATGTCTGTTATTAAAAAATGAATCAAATATCCACAGGCATGTGCATGTCATGTTCTGTTAACCTGGCTTTACAGCCTGCACATATGATGGCTATAGTGTAATAGCTATGATATAATTAAGATTTAATCCTGTAAATAGCTGTGTGAGTTTAACAGTATGACTGTGGAGATGTCTGTAGTGAGGTCTGTACCACGAATGCAATTCATACACATTTATTAAGATAATTTATTTTTAAACTGGCTAGTTCAGATACCGATAGGAACATAATTGACTCGGTACAGAATTTGGTATGGGTAAATATATAATCTTTACCCACCTTTTTTTGTGAGTTTTGCATCCCACACTGAATCCCCTGCTGATGCAGCTACATTTACAGCAGTGTCCAAGCTCGTTAATTTGAAAATGGCTCATATCTACATGTACAATTTGTGGACATAGTACAGAAAAATCCTCAGGCAGTGAGACCTATTTAATGCAGTTAGTCTTTTGCAATCATGTACCCATAAAAATGTGTTTACACAGGGATATGGACTCTTCTGGGGACAAACACACTCCAACAACTAGTTAATCTAAAACACTGAAGAACATGAATTCTATGGACTAGCTATAATCTGAGATACTTCTGAAAATTTAGTCAGACTCTGCTTAGTGTAAACCTGTGTGTTGTGAGTCAGGAGACTGAGTTAAAGTCAGTGGGAACTGCAGTGTCAGGGAAGTATTTGGCCCATAGGAACCCAATGTGTTGCATCAAAGGAAGATAGAGCTGGCATCTTTTGGAGAACTTTTCTGATATTCACATGCAACTGCACACTGTGGGTGGCATTGAGCTGGGTATGAATTGGTTGGAGCATAGACAGGAACCAGAGCAACTGCAGCTAAGAGGAGGTCTGCAGACCACCCCCAGGATTCTATAGGACCACCGGTTTCCTTCAAAAAAGGGAAGGAGACTGGATTGAATGCATATAAGCATTACAGAGAGAAAACCATTTACTGTTGCTAATAGGAACCGTGACTAGAGAGAGGGACTGAGTATCGTTTATTCATTCCTACTGAGAACTAGCTCCTGAGACCATATAAGAAGAAATTCAATTGATTAAACTTGGGGCAGTGTTGAGAATATGTAGTCAGGGCAGGACTCAGCCTCTAGCCTCTTCATTTCAGTAGAGGTTTTGTCCAAGTATTTGAAGATAATATCTTGTTGTTATTAAATGCACAAAGTACATTCCGATGTTATAGTTTATTCTTGCTTTATGATGTGCAGGTGCGTGCATATAGGCATGCTAGGCTATCATCTGATGTCTTGTGTTTGATTTGGGGCTGGTTGTTCTCCTCAAGGTCACAGCTAACAGATTAAAGCTCCATATCAGAATTTATCATGGTGTGTTTAAAAACTTTTGATACAGTGCTTTCTAAACTCTAAGGCTGTATTCTGGTTTCTCTTTTCCTAATGTGTGTGGGCTATTCCATGTCCCTCATTACTGTTCAGATTCATCATGCCAGACCCTTCTCACACTGGCAACAGGAACATTTGCACTTTGGTGATTTATAATACTGGACTCCATGGGGAAGAGTATGTTACACTAGCAGTAAAAGGGGTTGTTGTGCAGGTGGAAACAAGTTTAAACAAAGCTGAACTGAAGCTGAGATATAGTGGAGGTTGGTAGCTTGACGTAAGCTTTGACTCTCCAGAAAACTCGTGTTATTTTGCACATCAGAGACTGGGCTCTTCATTTCAAATATTTCCTTGCGCCAAAAAAAAATCTTACTGGAGTAAATCTGAAATGAAAATCAAATGTTCTTATATATAGACTGTGGATGATGTGCATGGGAAAAAAGCACAATTATTGTTGTCAACATGGTTAACAAATAAATTAATTATGTTTTCACAGCTCAGTGAAGTTTTTGTTTTTATTTCCAGCTCCCTGAAAACAAATTTCAGATGTAAAAAAATCTCCCAAATGCTATCTTCTTTAAAATACTGAGGGTGTAAGAAGGAGGAGAAAATAATATGCTGAGAGATGACTCTTAAAAGTTGCTGGCTAAATATTCTTCATTAAGTAGTATATTCACCAGATGATAATGCTCTAATCTATAAACTAGAAGCATGATTTTCTTTTCAGATAGCTGAATGGAAAGGTTCAGAGTGCAAGTTTGGTTCAGAAAATTATCCAAAAGTCTGAATGTTTATGGAAATTATCTGAACATATCAAATCACCAATTTGAACTGGCAGTCTCCTGAAAACTATCATTTTATGTGAGATTTCTGGCACTTACCTTTCAGGTGCTGGCCAGAAACATCATTTTTGTGGTGTTACAGAGTGAGACTTTGATGGCACTTAGAATTGTCAAAATAAGATCTCTCTAGTAGTTCCAGAACTTCAAAAATATTTGGCTGTATTTTGGTCTGAAAGTGTGAAAAGATTGAGGACAGGTTTTTTTGTTTGTTTGTTTGTTTGTTTTAGTGAAATAGTGAATCCATTTTAAATTTTGATATTTGATATAGTTCTTGCGCCTCTTCTGAACATCAAACCTATAAAGCAAACTGTTACAGTAGTTTTTTTCTTTGTCGTCAGCTCTGTCTGTTGAAAATTAAAACATTGTCCTCATCTTGATGTGTGGCATATCTGACTGTGAAAAGCCTTACCATCTGTTTTAGGATTGCAGAATTTAGCGGGAATGTGAACAGCATTGTAAGAAACTTACAGTTCAGTAAATTCTTACATTTCAGATACAAACTAACTTCCTCTAGTCTCAATACATAGCATCTTAAAAATATATATTTTTGTATATAAGCCTTTTTAGATTGAAAAAACGGGTTTCACATCCTATCTTCTTAGGCCCCAGTGAAGATTTTGTTAAGGAAACTTTTGTTACAGTGCACAGGCACAAGTCTGGACTGTAAAACAAGGCTGAGGTTTTTTTCTCACCTAACTTAAGCTGTTTTAAAAGTGAGATATTTAGCTCAAGCTAACAGTTCTTGTTCTCTACACTGACTATAGACAGATCCCACTCAGCCCTGTGCTTATAGGAAAAGCAAATTCTGCTTTTCCTCTGAACATTCTGGACCCCAAAGTTCAGATCATTTATGTGGAGAGGGAAGGAGTAGGTTTATTGTGCCTCCACAAGACTACCTCTCCTAACAGTAGCAGGTTCCACCACTTGGAAATGATATCTATAATATGGAATCTCTACAACCAGAAAAAGTCCCTCGATTAAACTCAGTTAACTGACACGAGCTCAGGTGATTTGCAATCACATGTCTACTGGCACAGGAGAAGATTTTATTATGTGACACTGTGTTTCTCCCTCAAACAGGAGACAGTCAAATGACTTCTGGGTTTACTGTTGGTTAATTATGCCCTAGAATTGCTATCTGAGATAGGAGAGCCTACTATATATATATACAGAGCCATTTTCCTTTAAGACATTGAAATATCATCATATTACAGTCTATGTAAAAGCTTCCAAGTTCACAGGACCACTACCTCTCAAACACATGTGTTGTTGTGTAAAAATTCGGGTTTACTTCAAGCTTCCTGTCTACTATGTATTTGTTTTTCTTGGTATATCACAGTAAGCATCAGTTCTTATTTCAGATCTTACTGGGAAAATGTCTGCATCAACAAACTCAGACAGGAAGAAATCTGTGTCTTAGTTTAGGTATCCTGCTTATAGAGCCTGTGGGTTCCTTCAAAAGTTAAACAGTGCCAGGCAAAGATTTTCATCATGCTTAAAAGTCTTCACTGCCAATCCCATGACTTCAATATAATATTTTTTTAAAGTAAGTTCCGACACAGTGTTCTGTTAACTTTCACAATTCAGCCACAAACCTGGCTGCTGGCTACTCCAGCTTAGGAAACTGATTGTGAAACTTACTTAAATCTTTAAAAAATTATTGAAGTCTTGGGGTTATAGTGATTCCACATCAGTTAAACTAATTAGTTATAAGAAATATCACCAGACTTGGCTGCTAGTAAACATTTCTACAGTAACATACAGTTTTTCATACATAACTCTGAAGATAATTATTTATATATTTTATCTATGACTGCAATTTTTTGCAGACTTCTGCAAAGTTTCTTACCTTTAGTCTAACCACTAAGGACTCTTTGGCACTCTCTAGAACTCCTACTAACTCTCCTTTCTGCCTCTGATGCACTATGGCCTTGAATAAAACCTTCCTTGAAGTCCAGTTCAGATTTAGAAGGACTGACTCCTCAAAGAATAGGTATAAATATCTCAAAGAGTAGGATTTAATTTGTAAAATAAAGAGAATATAAGCATGTCATAAATAATATCCATGCAATGGGCTTGAGTGTTGCTTTTAGTTTAACAGTTCATTACCTATTGTCTCAAGTGGATATAAAAGGACAAATAGTCCAAACAGTGTATGCTGGGACTAATTTCCAGAGAAAGCTGACAGTAATGGTGACTGTCCCCAAAATCTATCGGATATTAATGAGTTCTGCCTTGTCCTTGGAGCACAGAATTTTATTATGGAAATATGTTTAAAATTAATACTCCAAAATATTAATATATTTGGGAGCAGGATATGATGATGGACATCAGCTTGTATGAGTCCTTGGCATAAATGTCATTCCTGCAAGCCTAATTGTCCTGATGAGATATATTCCTCAACACTAGTGCAAAATCTGACAGTTCTGAAATATTACTCCCTCCTAAAAGTTCTTAGAAATCATCACTCTTCAAAAGTATTATGGTTCCATGACTTTTGAGATTTCTGCTTTTCTCAAAACTACTGTGAACATAAATCCATTGACCTCTTATTCCTTTCTGGGCCTGTCAAACCTACAATTTATAGAACACACAGTTAAAAAGCTATTATTTTTAGCTCTGTGATTTTGGAAAAAAAAAGAAGTTTCCTCACATTCTGTATTAAAAATTAAGTTCTGTCAGCATCTTACCAGCATCATTATGCATTGTCTGCGGCCAAAAATTAAAAAACCATTTGTATTCTTACTGTAGACAAGAAATTGTCTCATCAAGTTGAATGAGTAGCTGGTCAATATTATGTCAGTCCTTACACAGAAGAACATCAATAGAAGCTTTCTAGAACTAGTAGTGGTTAAAAGTGTAAGGAATTCAGGATACGTAAAACCTGAGTGATTTGTTTTAAGATTGTTTAATGCTGAAGCATTGTTTTAATTTTCCACACATGTAGAATTTGGCAGGAAGTAGTGAACGTGCTTTGTTTGACATCTGTTGACCTCATTTAATAATTGTTATTAATTCTTCTATTGCAACTTCATTAGAATCGTATTACTTTCACATGGCCGTATGGGTGCCCTCTGGTGGCTGGATTAACACCTGACTTTTTGCTGATACTAAGAGAGAGAGAAAATAATTCTTTATTGCCCTATTTACATGAATTAGCTTTGATTTTACCAAAATACTATAATTAGATATTAAAAAAATTTCTGATAGAGGGATTCTGAATTCAGTCTAAGGGTGAAGGGAAAGTGCTTGCTGTAAACAGGCTATGAATGAACAATTACTCTGATGCTTAAAGGGTCTTTGCTTTTAAAATGAAAGTCAAACACAAACATTTTCAAGATCATGCAAAATAGAAAACTAATTTAGTTTGTATGGAGGCCGTAATTCTTGGGAACAGCCTTTTCCTGTGATATTCTGGTATTTTTATTTTGTAGCCAAAACCCAGAATTGCAGGGGGGCAAAATAGAAAAAGAAAAAAAAAGAAAAAAGAAAGAAAAAAGAAAAAAAAATCATAAAAATCAGGCAGCAACCTTAAAACAATTGCCGGATTTGAAGTTGTGGGAAGAGTCAGTTCTCATTTAATTCAAAAACAATTTGGTTCTAATCCCAAATGCAGCTCTCCATCCATAAAAGATTTCTGTTATTAAGATATGTACTTTTCTCTTTGGGTGACACGATTGCACACAGACTCCGCAGGCAGTTATTTATATTCCCAAACATAGTTAAAACCGATCCAAAACACAGTAAATATCAAAAATGAAAGCTAAATTAGCAAACTAAGAGGTTAGACATTTAGGAGTGTGATGTTGGTCAAAATAGCCAAATTTTATTTTAAAAGTAAAGGACAAATTAGGGTCAATATATTCCTTTCCCTCTGGAGATCAAAACAAGTGATGATTTTTTCACTCTCCTGGGAAGGTGCTAAATTAAATTTTTTGCAGAATTGTTATTTATCATCTTAGAAGCCAGCAAAAGCATTAGTTCTAACATCCTTTTACTCAAGATGAAGGGAGGGTAAGGGAAGAGAGAGTGCAAGTCTAATATAACACTGAGCAATGAATAGCAAGGTAACTGCTCGGCCAGCATAGAATCTGAAGAACTTTCTCATGAGCAAGACAACCAGTGTACTTGAAGCCAGGTAAAATACTTCACCTAAGCAAAAGCGTGCTTAATCAAAGGCATTAAATGAATTTTAGGGAAATTTAATGAAGGACATTTCGTGAATCTTGCCTCCTGTGCTTTCCTCAGTATAATGAGATGGGTGAGCTTCAAAAATCACGGCAAAATCCGTGCCTGACACGGAAACAAATTTTTCTTTGCCCCCAAAAAGGACAGAGACTTCACTTATCTCTTTGAGCTTCAGCAGCATGGTTGTAGTTCTGATGGTTCCTGTCCAAATCCTTGTTTGTCAGTTGTCAGAATGCCCGTCATGCTATTTTTCCTATTTCAAGATAGACATTACACTATTTCCTTATTGATGTAATGGAATTTTTACCCTTTAATGGTGTGAATAAGTTATATAGCTAAATTTCTGTCAGACAACTTTAGGAATTACTTTATAATCCTATCTCAGTGTTATCTCAGTGCTTTCATACAGCTACTAAGAATTACTGCATTAAATAATGGTATTTTCTAACATTTTTGGCAGTAAAAGCCTGTTTGTCTATTTATTTTAGAGTTTTATTTTAGAGTGGTCACACTCATTGCTGCAAAGTTTGCAAGTCACACATCTTGAGCAGAAAGGTCCTCCCAGGAGTTCACAAAGCCTATGACACTTCTTGTTTTGTAGCAGTAAATCTCTGCTTGAGACCATAGTCAGGAAAGTGAGGACAATGTAGGGTTTATGAATAAAAAAAAAAATAGAGCATTCCCATGGTGATATCATTTATGATGTGGAAAGGTTTTTTTGAAGCGGGCAACTTTGGTATGTTTCTGAAGGTGTCTTTTTGGGCTACGAGAATAGCTTTACCCCAGACCCCTGAGGCTGAATAAGGAATGTTCATGGACTGTGGCTTGAATTTGTAAGAATCTTGAAGGTGATTAAAAATAAATTCAAAGCCTAAGCCAGCTCTCTCTCTGACTGATGGCCACTAGAGGATTTGTGACACAAAACTGAGGTAATCATGTTATCTCTGACCTCACTAAGGTGTTGGTGTATGCTGTACCAGCTGGAAGTTTTGCCTCTCTCAGTTTTCAGAGTTCAGTAAGTTTACAAGAATGCAGTTTTAAGATTCAGCCTGACTACAATACCTTTTCAAGATGTGAGACAACCCTCCAGACCATTAGAATAATTTAGTAATGGTAGTAGTAGTACTATTTTCAATTGGGCCACTTGACTGAAGACAATGTCCTGGTAATGATACTGGTACTGAAATGTAAGGCTGAATGCCATCAACACATTGTTGCCAGAGTATCCAGTTTTGTTGCATCAAAAGAAGAAAAATCAGAGGTCCCAATCAGAAGACCCAGGTTAGGAAGTGACAGGTGGACCAATTACTGTGGTTAAACTCCATGCAGCTTTCTTGACTTGTGACACTCTCAGATATTTCACCAGTGGTTGTGACCTACCTCATTATACATCTAGATTCTTCAAATTCAAAATCGAAGACGCATTTCTGACAAAAGCAATTGTCCTACATGGCTTCTTCAAAAGAAATACACTTTCAAAAACCTTGTGATGTATTTTGTAAAAATACTATTTAAATAAATCTTTTTTTGTGTTTATAAGAATGTAGAAATCAAGGACAAAAAGCCTGAATTATCCATCTGGTTATGCTAAAAAAATGTCAGGTTTTGTGTCTCACACATCATCAAATCAGTGGCACTAGCTGCCTCTTGAGTTCCAGGAGTTTTACAAGCCTAGAGATATGTTATGATTTTCTGTGCAGAGAGATGGGAAACTGAAACACAGAAAAACTTTTTAGAATAACCAGAGAATCAGTATCATCAATATTTTTCAATGTCATGTCTGCTACCTCTCTAGAATTCCTTTTTATGATTCAATGTCATCAGAAACCAAACAATATTTTATTTAGGATATTTATTTCAGAACTCCTTGCAACTTAGAAATACAGATTTTAAAATGCACATCAAATGGAGAGGAATCCCTTAATACATCTTTTACAAGGAACTTCATTAACATCTTAATTTCAAGTGAAGGAAGCAAACTGAAGAAAAGGTAAGTGATATTGCTTAAAAGAAGCAAACAAATAAAGAAGTGACAAATTCCCTTAAGTCTTCCTAAACACACAGCTCTGCTCACACTATCAGTGGGTCTCCAATTAAGAGATACCTGTGTGAATCTCTATTTAAAGCTCTCTTGGTCATAACTAAAAACTTCATCTGACTGTCACAGATGGTTATATATGTACCCTCTCAACAACTTTCTGAGCTGGAGAACTACTGCTCCATTCACAGAGAGACATCAAAAAGTACAGTGCGCTTATGACACCTTCTATAGCTTGAGATAAAGAGGAACGCTCTTAATCACAGGTGTCCAGGCCCTGTGATTTACACTGGAGGGGTGTCCATTCTGCTCTTCAAGAGGAAGCATGTGATGGAGAAATTAGCAAACTTTTCTTCTAGGCATCCGGAACACTGTGCCCTGAATTCAAACAGATGCTTTTGAGGAGACAGACTTGCAGTCTTAACTGCCTCAGGACGTGCTGACTTCATTCATATCAGGAGATTAAACCAAGAACATCGTGGGAGCCTGTAACTTAGTCAGCTGTACTGTTTAAAACTCTTTTAGACTGGTTGCAGTCTGCAACCACTGCAACCAACCTACACTCTCTTAAACAACTTTCAGCGCAATGCAGAAGTTAAGTCAATCCAAGAACTACAATCAATAGATAGTTTGGATGGAACCAATGTGCTTTGGAGAATAAAAAAGTTTAATATTATGGACATAATAAGACCTTGCCACTCAGCTTAAAGCTACAGAATAGGCTCTGGGAGAGTTGTTAACAAGCACAAGTGTGCTACTAAGTCTGGTCCATGAACACTCTTTTTATTGTGAGACAGTGTGCTAACAGCATGCCTGCTTCTGCCACAATGGCTGTGCCCAGGAAGTGAAGGAACTGGGGTGGAAGAATATTAGTGCAGTCCATGGGAGGGTTCCCCAAACCAGTTGTACATATCTGCTGCATGACTCCCCTGCCCTTCACCGATGGTATCATCTCCCTTCTGCACCCACCAGGCATACATTCCTTTTGTTCTCTTTCAGATTTGCTCTTTGGTAAGAGAATCTCTTGAAGAGGCTCTCTGTTGCTCTCCAAGATGAGTCGTAACAGAGAAAAGGTTTCCTTCCTCATTTGCTCTTGATATCAGTGAGATGACAGCCACTTCCTGATGCTCCTCCCATCTGGAGAGCAGCTTTCATAAAGCAAATAGAGTTGTGTAAGACATCCATGGTCATGACCTGTGTATTTGTCACCCAAGTGCTGGGTTGGATAGTCTTCTCCTTATCTCGGTATTAATTAGGTTTTCAGCACTTAAACATTCTCTCTTTTAGAGAACAATGTATTGCAGCGCAGTAGAATCGGGATATATCAGAAACCTGTGAAGGAACTAGTGTGTGTGTATCTCGTCATCTATTGCATGGAGTAGACTTCAGCATTTGATTGAACCTCCTCAGTTACTAGCTCATTGTCCATAATTGGTGGAGAGGCACAGGCACCTCTGGAAGGCCATTCAACCTATCTGAAGATATGCCCTTCTCTCTGGAAGCATCCTTCTTTACTGGCTACAGATGGCACCTACGGCAAAAGGTTATTCCTAAACTAGGCATTTAGTTAAGTGACTAAGAGAAATATTATTATATATTATTATATAAGAAGAATAGAAGATACCACATCTGGTTATCAGCGCTGCTTGCAAAGAATTATAATTAGCAGGTAGTCTTTGAAATTATAAAAGAGAATGTGAGATAACAGTAATTGTTTCGCTACTGAGTAATGTCTAATTTACTTTTAAAAATTACAAGAAATACACAAATAATTGGAAAATTTGACCAAACATATTCCATATACAGTTGTTCTATATTTCAAAGATTTAGTGGTCAATGTCAAGAACAGATATATTGTTCAGATGTTGAAGGAATCATCACTTCCACCAAACTCTGTTCTATATGCTTTTATTTTGCTGCAAGACTGTCACTATAAAGCAGTCCAATGTACATGTGCATAGAATAATTTGTTGCTTCAGCCAAACACAGACGTATCAGGAACAGAATAAAGCAACTTTATTTCTTCTTGAAACAACTTCTCATAGCTGGACTTAATCCATCAAAGAGAAAGGATGTATAAGGAAGAAAAAATATTTTTAAATATTTAAAATTCTTGCAATTGCTGCCAGTTTGTTAGTGGTTAAAAATAAATTAGAAACAGATATCATAGAAAGAAATTTCCTATATCTCCCATTTACTATTATTTATACTAAAAATGATAAATTTTGGAAAGTCATATAGCCATTTATAAATGAAATACATACGAACATCTTTTTGAATTGTAGTGACAGAAGATTTATGAGTAAACAAAATCAGTATATGCAACTCAGAGGGACATCTTCTATAACCCTTCCTCTGTACGTATTGGTAATTACTTGCATGAGTTAATGCAATGAGCTCACATTTGTACTACTTCATATTAAATTCCAAACACCGTGTATATCCACAATACTGACTGGTACAGTATAAAGGCAGAAGAAAAGGAGTCTATTTCTCTTCTACCTGTTAAGACTCTAGGGTCTTATATGAATGCTTTACCTGCAGTTTTGTCAGCTGCCAATCCTCCTGCTCATGCATATTTATGAAGAGCCAACTGCAAGAGGATTATGAAGAAGAAGTAAATGCTCTCAGTAATGCTTTAGTGAATGACTTCAACCCCACTTCCTTTAGGAAGAAAATTGCTTCAAGTGCCCCTAAGCTAGGAGCACTTACATTTACATTATATGTATATATGGTCCATACCACATAGAGACCATATATGTATCGTAAGATTTCAATACAAAATTGCACCTAAGAAGAACGCACGTATTCTACTAAAGCATTAATGTAAATGCAGCAATTACAAAATAGTTTGAAAGAATTGGGTTCTTAGAGCAAGGCTGTGGCCCAGTTTTTATCCCTAACTAATGTACTAGAATTCATACCTCTACTACAGAAATGAAATACAGGCTTCCTGATCAGGGAGAGGAAGTGGATGAAGCCTTCTATGGGCAGCTGCAGGAAGCTTCATGATCCCAGGCTCTGGTCCTTATGGGGGACTTCAACCACCTGGATGTCTGCTGGGATAATCACACAGCTAGGTTCCTGCAGAACATTGCAGATAACTTCTTGATGTATGTGGTTGATGAGCCAACAAGGAGAGGGGCCTTGATAGACCTGATGCTAACAAATAAAGATGGTCTAGTGGGAAATGTGGCAGTCTTGGCTGCAGTGACCACAAGATATTGGAATTCACAATCCTGTGAGGAGGAAGCTGGGCAAGAAGCAGGATTGCAACCCTGAAATTTAAGAGAGCTAACACGGACCTCTTCAGAGAGCTCCTTGGAGCAATCCCCTGGGCCAAGGTCCTAGAAGGAAAGGAGAGTTGACTAATATCCAAACACCACTTTCTCCAAGCTCAAGATCAGTGCATTCCTACAAGAAAGAAGTTGAGCAAGGGGGACAGGAGACCTGTGAGGATGGGCAAGGAGCTGTTAGGTAAACTTAATGAGAAAAAGAACACATATGTAATGTGGAAGAAGGACCAGGCCACATGGGAAGAATATAGGAACATTGTCAGAGAATACAGGGATGCAAGGAGGAAGGCCAAGGCCCATTTGGAATTAGAGCTAGCAAGAGATGTCAGGGACAACAGGAAGGGCTTCTATAAATACGTAAGTAACAAGAGGAAGACTAGGGAAAATGCTAGTCTGCTGCTGAATGGGGAGGGTGCCTTGGCAGAGGATGCAGAGTTACTAAATACCTTCTTTGCTTCTGTCTTTACTGCTAAGGCTAGTCCTCATGCACTACAGAGCCTGGATACAAGAGGAATAACTAGGAGAGAGGATGATTTTCCACTGGTTGAGGAGGATTGGGTTAGAGATTATTTAGGCAAACAGGACACCCATAAATCTATGGGCCCAGATGGGATGCACCCAAGAGTACTGAGGGAACTGGCAGGGGTCATTGCTCAGCCACTCTCCATCACCTTAGAGAGGTCATGGAGGGCAGGGAAGGTGCCGGAGGACTGGAAGAAAGCCAACGTCACTCCAGTCTTCAAAAAGGGCAAGAGGGAGGAGCTGGGAAACTGCACCCGGTCAGCCTCAACTCCATCCCTGGAAAGGTGATGGAGCTGCTCATACTAGAGATCATCTCTGGGCATGTCAAGGGGAAAAAAAACAGGATCAGGAGTAGTCAGTATGGATTCATCAAGGGGAAGTCATGTTTGATGAACCTGATAGCCTTCTACAATGTGGTGACTGGCTGGATGGACGATGGGAAAGCTGTGGATGTTGTCTACCTGACTTCAACAAGGCTTTCAACACAGTCTCCTATAACATCCTCATAGGAAAGCTCTGAAAGTGTGGATTGGACGAGCGGACAGTGAGGTGGATTGAGAACTGGCTGAATGGCAGAGGCCAGAGAGTGGTGATAAATGCTGGTCTAGCTGGAGGCCTGTGACCAGTGGTGTCCAGCAGGGATCAGTACTGGGGCCAGTGCTGTTCAACTTGTTCATCAATGACTTGGACAAGGGGACAGAGTGTACCCTCAGCAAGTCTGTGATACTGGGTGGAGTGACCGACACTCCAGAGGACTGTGCTGCCATTCAGAGGGACATAGACAGGTTGGAGAGTTGGGCAGAGATGAACCTCATGAGGTTCAACAAGGACAAGTGCAGGGTCCTGCACCTGGGGAGGAATAACCCCAGGCACCAGTGCAGGTTAGGGGTTGACCTGCTGGAAAGCAGCTCTGTGGAGAGGGATTTGGGATTCCTGGTTGACAACAGGTTTTCCATGAGTCAGCAGTATGCCCTAGTAGCCAAGAAGGACAAGGGGATCCTGGACTGGATGAGGAGGAGCGTTGCCAGCAGGTCGAGGGAGGGTATCCTCCCCCTCTACTCAGCTCTGATGAGGCCACACCTGGAGCGTGATATGCGGTTCTGGGCTCACCAGTACAAGAGGGACATTAAGCTTCTAGAGAGGGTCCAGCGTAGGGCCACAGATGATTAAGGGACTGGAGTATCTATTGTATGAGGAAAAACTGAGCAAGCTGGGCATGTTTAGCCTGGAGAAGCCTGAGAGAAGATCTGATCAACATGTACGAGTACCTGAGAGATGAATGTACAAGCTGAAACATGGGAATTTCCCTCTCCACGTGAGGAAGAGCTTCTTTACTGTGAAGGTGACAGAGCCCTGGAACAGGCTGCCCAGAGAGGTTGTCTCTTTCTGGAGATCTTCCAAACCTGCCTGGATGCCACCCTGTGCCACGTGCTCTAGGTGTCCCTGCTTGAGCAGGGGGGTTGGAGTAGATGATCTCTAGAGGTCCCTTCCAACCTCAGCCATTCTGTGATTCTGTGATCCTGTGATACATGGCACCTGTTTTCAAAGGGACAAATCTTGGGATCACTGTAAGTTATTGATAGAAGGGAACCACAGATCATCTAGACTGTCTCTCACCAAGAGTAACTCACAAACTTTATGGCCTTTTAACAATTTTATCAAGTAAACATTTAGCTAATAGACTCAATTATTCTTTTAGTTTGGAAGTTTTCCTGATATCCAGTTAGAATTTTCCCTTTTCCAGATTGTCAACTTTTTCTTCTTCTACTCATGAAAGGCATGGAAAATAGTTCATAATCATTCTCTTCATAGGTCTTTTACATATCTTATCATGTCACTAGTTTATGTCCCACTCCACTCAACTCCTATCTTCTCTTTTAAAAAGCCAATTCTTTTAGTATTTCAAAGGCTGTGTTTTCTTAATCCCTTGTGTTTTTTGCTCACCTTTGGACTCTTTCCAATATGTCAACATTTTTCTTCAAGTGTGGTGCTGAAACTGGGCAGAGTACTCCATCTGAGGTTTCCCTAGCTCTGAGTAGAAAGGAATAATTAGCTCCTTTGTCTCACAGGCAACACTCTTGTTATCACACTCCCAGACAAGATTTGTATTTTCAGCAGTACCATCAAGGAGCGATGTGTAGGTTTCTGTGCTTCCCTGCAGTCCCTAGAGCCTTTCGTCAATTAATGCCTCTTGGCTAGTACGTGCATTTGATTTTGCTTTCTTATACGTGCTCTGTGTACAGTTTTGCAGAGCATGCATTTGGTCCACCTTGATATTCAGGAGCGAGGCTTTTTGATAGAGAGTATTTTTTTTTTCCACATAGCTGTAAGTAGAGGTACTTTCAAGGTTTCTAGGTACTTTGCAAACTTCTGCATACAGCAAATTGTGAAAGCCGCTTATGCATATTCTGTAGTCACCCTTCCAAGTGAGTTGTATTCACTTTGGAATGACTTTGTGTGAATGAATCTAAGGCAGGCATATCACCATGTTATTCAAGTACGGACTTCTTGCATATGCTTTGCACTGTACAGGTCTATTTATGTGTATAGCTTCTAATTGTTGAGGATCTTGATATCTGAGGGCCATTTCCTAAACAAATGCTAACTTTTAATCAGTAGTCTGTCTGAGGACATGTGATTTTGACATTATACAACTCTTTCTACAACAGCATCAAAATAGCTATTCGGAAATCTTGGAATTTCTCATTATCCAAATCAAAAAACACACGACTATTCAAAGTCTTTGTCTTGGGTAAAGGCAACAAGTATCAATAGGTGTCTTTCAAAGCAGAAAAAAAAATCTACATTTTTTGCTATCTGAATTTTGCAACCAGAATATTATCCACCTTCTCACACTGAATAACATTACACAAACAACTCTAATAATTTCGAGATTATGCAAAATATCACTTGTAATAAGGAAGAATATCAGAATATAATTCTTGTAAGTATTTAGCTAGGATTTTTTATTTATTCTTATTCTAAAAACAAAAAAAATGGGTTTACAGATGTCATTGTTCAGATATATTGCAAATTATTTTTAGAGAAAGAACCTTTTCAGATTAAAAAAAGCTATGTTGCTTTCATTTACATTAAAATATAGCTTTTCTATGGTCATTAAGTGAATTATATTACTTGAGGTAAAGCGTATTCAAGGATCTACACATAAATAAAACCAGGTACATTACAACTACTATTGTGATATTTATCACTGATGGAGCTTATATGATTGCAGAACTATATAAAAATCTTCAGGGGTTACCTTAGCTTAATGGTGTTCTTCCCTTTCACTCACCATCCATTTCTTATTGCAAACATCTGCTTGGAAATAAAAAGGGTTTTATATTTCCCCGGGACATACTTGGCTCTAAAAGAACATTGCTCATTTTATTTAAGAAATACTTAAGTTTAATCAAGTTTTTAATTCCAGAAATATTACAGCCACTCATCTTGAATGACTTGCAACTCAAATCTATATATTTTAAAATGTTATTAATGAAAAAGAATAACGTAATAGCTATTGTTGGATTATGAAGCAGAAAATGAACAACTTTGCTTTCTCTTTTGATTAGTGTTTTGGCATTTATTCAGTGGCTTGGCCTTGCTCATTTAAGCCTTGGTGCAATAATAATAACAAATGAACCCTATTACTCTTACTGTTTACTTACTTCTGTTCCGATGCTAGGTACTCTCCAGTTCAACTTGTAAATTACAGCTAATATAATGGAGAAATATCTCTGTTTGCATAACAGAAAACAAGCTCCTTATAAACTTTACAAGAAGCCTTTATTGTGAAATAAATCTAAGAGTTTTGGGGAGGAGAAAATGATGTGTTTTGCACTCACACTGATGAATGCAAAAATTATATACCGTATTTTACTTACTAATGTGCACTAGTAAAATTCATGGCATGCTGTTTTACAGGCAGTAAAATACTTTTTCCAGATGTGGCTTCATAATTCTCCAAAGACTATCATAGTTATCATAAGATTTATGGAGGATAATTTATTAATCACATTTTTTTAACTTTGGAAATCTGTTTAGTAAGATGAAAGAGAGCTTTAAAATAAGTCATTTTAACCAAATGTGGATGGCATTATGATATCGAGTTACCCCTTTTGTTCAAATTATTTTTAATGACTTTATTTGTTTTATAGCCTCCACAAGTCAGTACCAACTTGGTGGTAATGATATATCCAGCAAATCTCTAACATTTTGAAAACCAGCAAGGAAATTTTTTCTACCATACTAAACTAACCAAACTGTGCTCCACTATTGTTATAGTTTATTTAGGGATATGTAAGCTACTTAAATTTATTTTTATAAGATTTGAAGGAGACAAAGCTTATACAAACTAGGGCTCACTACTTTAACCCAGCTTCCTTAATGAAAGTTTATAAGTGGATCATATGTGTAAAACACTGCAAGGAACAAATGCTGATTTAAAATCTGTACTTTACAATGGAGTTTATGTTGCTGAAGCAGTTTCATTAAATCTACAGTGAGTATTAAAATCATGATGGGTCTGATCCTGGAAGCTATTTCATGCACAGATGGCCTGATCCAAAGCACAGCAAGGTCAGTGAAAAATTCTTTCAATCTCTATAATCTTTATGCCATACCCAGAACTTCTGGATAATTGATTTCAGTCTCTGGGCTATGGCTCCATGTTTGGCTCAAATCTTACCATTTCCAGCCCAAAATGGACTATGAGACTGGTGGCAAGTACCAGCCTGCATCCTAAATACATATTTTATGCTATATACTACATATGTGACAGCCTACATATATGTGTAACTTATAGGTTTGTGAACAACTTCCCATACAGCAAGGGCTCAAGGTCATCTGCTTACACACAGGCATTGACTATATGCTGATTATCCCTAAGGGATCCTGTCAGGCCTCCAGCTGCTGATCCAAAGGGCTTCAGTTTCCCAGCGCATCTGTGTCATAGCTTCCGGACCTGCCCAATTGCCTTAGATATCCCAGAGTATTTTTAGAAGTGACACTAGATGCCTAGATTTAGGCAACTGAGTTCAGGCTTAGTACTAAAGGTATCTCAAATACAAGCATGGTTACAGACACCTGCATGTTGACACATAAATGTAGGTGTCAAAACCTTAGACTGAATCATGTCCTATGTATTATGAGAACATGAAAAAGCAGACACAAAGGCAATCTGATACCCATCAGCATTCATCTTGGTGGGTGCAGTAGAATGAAATAAATTTTTTGAAGTAGTTTAGGGATACTGGCTGATGTTCAAGACAATATTGTTAGAAAATATGGATGTGTTAGAAGAAGAAGCAACTGGGAGAGATGCTAAGGATTTCATCAGCCCCCCCTTTATGGGAAATGTTTCAGTACTTGCTACATGGGTTTGTAGGATGGTGGTCTTAGCAAAAATGACTGTCAGAAGAACTATTTTTCATCTATGCCAAACGATATAAGCCAAGCTTTTTCTTTGTGATGTGAGCACTGCCTTCACCGCTTCCCAAGTCGACTTTATGCAAACAAAGTGGAAGCTAAGTGTTTGAATGCTTATTAAAGAACATTTCACACAGATTGAAGAACCTCAAATATTTCACATTTTGTTAAGCACTGCCTAACAACTTAGCAACCACTGAGCTCCATGAGCCCATTTCTCAGAGGATGGTTCTCATGATTTTATAATCAGTGGATTAAACTGCTTAAATAATTCCACATTTCACCTTGTATGTTATGGATCATAAGAAAATGCTTATAGTAAAGGCATCATTTGATGCTCTAAACCTCACTAACCTTCTGAACATGGTGCAGAATTCATTTCCTTTTAATTTCCAAACACATGTAGGAATGAGTTGGGAAAGATGATGTGGCACTCATTTGGAGCTCAGGCTGACAAAATAGTTAAAAGAACTTTCCACCACCCAATGCTATTAATTTCTTGATCAACTCCATAGCATTAATTTGAAAATCCTTTGCAAGTAACATGATTGTTTGTTGCACGTGGCTTTGTAGAGTTAGGTTTTTGAGAATATTATTTCTGATACTATGTGGCATGACAGTCCTGATGGAGACAGTACATTCCTGCGTGTGCACACAAGTAGATACACGTATGTATGAACATGCAGGCACAGATTTCAAGGTAACCAGCCTAACCTTAAGGAAATCCAATTGTGTAACATTTTTCCATAACAGATGCTATTATAGTTCTGAAGGTACTCAAGGTGCCCTGCCTAACTTTAGAGCACATTACAGCTGTTTGCATCCAAGGCAGTCAGTCATGTCTATCTTTGTGTTCAACAATGAAAAATAAACATTTTCTGGGAGTGATTCATCTTGCCCATTTCAGATGTCTGCTTTAGAATGGGGATGAATGGTAGTCTGCAAGAGCCTGTTTATCTTTATTAATTACTTAAAGCCTGGAAAACCAGTTGAGGATTAGGTGTTTACTTTGTAGATTTCTAAATTTGAGCAAATGAATCCCATATTCAGTGTTAAAATAATTTCCTACTGATTTTGAGGATTCCAGATGTTCATAATTTCACTATATGAAGGTTCTAGTAAGATTGACCAAATCTGCATTAGAGGAACTCATCTTTTCAAATGAAGTGCTTTGTTTTCATGTTATTATTTCTTTCTTACTTCCTTATCCAGTCCTTTTATAATTTTGGAGAAGTTTTAAGAAATTATTTTTCCCATGTACCTAGAAAAGTCCTTCCATGAAAGACTGGTGTGATACGTAAAATATAAGGCATCAGCACACTGTTTTAATCTTTCATAAAGTTTTATTTTTCATTTCCAACTGATACTGAAAGAGCTGGAGTCCCACAGCCTCTAACAAGTTCATTCAGAGCTTTATACTCTCAGTGAAACTCTCTTCCCTATTTGACTCTTGGTACAGAGACTATTGGAAGGATATTTTCTGTTTCCTTTACATAAATTAGGATTTTTTTCTGAAGCTTAGCTAAACTTCTCCCCAGTAAATAGTTCAGTGGGTTCACTAATGGAAGAGAGATTTTGCTTTTAAAATATGTATTTATCTTAAAAGTGGGAGTGTTTCTCTTCAATCAAAAGATTGAAACTATGATCAGGCTATAATAATTCAGGCCCCACAACTATTCAAAAACATTAACTATTGCAACTTTACTACTCATGTATGGTTTCTATTTTACAGTTTATTTTATGTTATCCTGAGGGCTGTAAAAAGCTTTTAAAAATTTTGGCATATTCACATGTCATATAATTCAGCAATGAGGGTAATGAGAAACTACCAAGATCACCAAGCCAACATTAAAATATTAACAAAAAACAATTATAGATCATAGAATCATAGAATCACTATGGTTGCAAAAGGCCTTAAAGATGATTGAGTCCAACTATAGATCACTGGGCCTCATCAAGCAAAGATGCTAAATAAGCCTTGACCTTGACATTGGCCTTCCTAATAGGTTGGCCTTCCTAACTTGAAGAAACTTCAATAATTTAAATTGGATTTTATTGCCAGTGAAGTCCTCCCAGAATGATCTTGCTGAACTAAGCAAAGGATTGTGCATAAAAGTTATTAGATATTTAAGTTCTTTAACAAGCTGCTGCCAGAAGGTAAGCTACAAAGGAGACAGCTCCTATAAGCTCACTAGAAGCAACAGCAAGGGACGATCACAAAAACTAACTCTGCCAGATTTATACTACAACGTATATAAAAGCTGATCTGTACTTTAAAATTCTTTTTTTTTTCCATCTTGTTAACTGAAATGTGTAAATTATGAACTGGTTGGCTACTAAATAAATCATTCATGGACAAAGGCATCTTTTCTAACAAAAGAATGATTGTAGCCCAGTTTAAATTATTTTGGAAGTATCCCAGATCCAAGAGAGCAAATCACAATTCTCAGGATAGCATGACCAAGAATAGGCAGGTATTCTTTTAACACCTATGTTGGAAAACGATCAAGCAAATTCTGCACTATCTCAAAAAAAGCCTGACAAGGATATGTGAGAAAATGCTTCTAGAATATCCGAAGGAAAAAAATAATAAAAAAGAAAATATCAGTTTCCTTAACGGATTAACAGCTATATTTTAACATTGCAACCTATCCAAAAAGGCAACAAAAATGGTTATAAGATGTCTTAAATGGAATGAAAATGTCCTTGAACAGTTCCTCACTTAAGAAACTTATCAGTTGAACAGAAGAGGACATCATGATAATTCCCTATCATGGAAATAATCTTCTTCCTTTACTGTAGCCAAGGTTTTACAATATTTTAGCATTCCTAATCTCTGACCCAGGCGAGGTCTGTAGTCTGGTTGTTTTCTTTCTGTTCAAGGGTATATCACTAACTGCCACTAAATAGGAGCATATCCACACAGAATAAAAATGGGGCATATTCAGAAGTGCCCGGAGCCATCATGTCAAGGACCCACTTTGTAGCAATATGAAACTTATGAACTCCCAAGATGTGCACAGTAGTTTATTAAAACAAGGTTTTGAAGTATAAAGAACTACTCTACTTTTCACTCTTTATTCTTATAGCACACAATTTGTGTTGCCATGCGGTAGTGAACAGTTGATGATTTTGAGTTTGGATACACCTGTCTTTCTGCACTGACTGAAAAAATGAGTTCAGAGTATATGCATAGTCCGTAGATGACTAACTTCAGGTGAAGTAAATGTTACTCATTTTATTTCAGAAAATATATAATATAATGTACATATATAAAGTTCCTACTAACCTTTCCAGAGTCATTGGATAAGACTCAGTATCTGACAAACCTTTCAACTACTCTGTCAATGGGATCAATGAGAAGAACCGACTAACAAGACTATAACATTTCTATCAAGAGAAGATTATGACAAAGCTCTCAGACTATAATGGTACTAGTGCCTGAGGCCAAACAACATCTTGTGTCCCTGCAGTGATAGGTGCATGCCTGCGCAATAAGGTGGCCCCAAGTTGAACTGCCTGTTGGGAGCTGTCTCTGCCTCTAGGTTCAGGCTTTTGAAGGAGACTGCACATGGCTGAGCCAAAACTGGGCTACAGTGTTGGTCTGTGCCCTGGATTTATTTAGTATTTAGTAGTGAGACAGTTTCAGTATTTGCATCTGAACTCATTGCATTAGATAATTTGTCCATCATTGAAGAGCAAAGTACTCTTATCCATCTTGGAAGTTACTCCAGCACTTCACAATAGGATTAAGAAAATATATCAGAACAGGAAAAGAAGATGTTTCAACTGAAATGAGAGCAATAAAGACCAAAGCTAACTCAGAAATTAAAATCACAGCATCCAGGCCATGAGGACATCTCCAGTCCTTCCTGCGCCTGTCCCCCTCACAACCTTCTCCAGCCTAGCCCTATCTCAGTCGCTGCCCCACGATGCCACAACAGGTCTCTACCATGCTGGAAGTGCTACTGGGATTCCAGTCCATTCGGGGGCAGCTGGCCCTCTCTCCTCCATGACACACATGTTGTGAATACTTACTGTAAGATTTCAATGTGCTAAAAAAAATCTTGACATTTTGACTGTATTTAATTTTGCAAGTGTTTGGGGTAGAAAAAAAAATACAGATAACATTTTCAAAATTGTTTTTTACCTCTATTTTCTAATCCAGAGCAAAACTTTTTAAGTTTTCTTATTCTGCAAAATTACTATGAATAGCCAGAATTCTTCAATTGGCAGTTACTTAACTCACATGACATTCTTTTCTTCTCCTTTCTCTCATTTAAACTATGAAAATTCTACCATTTCTATACATCCTCAGGAGGGGGGAGGAACCATAGCCTTTGTTAGATAAAAAGAGTTGTCTTAAAGAAACTCTTTGTTAATCCAAATATCTGCTTCGGTTTCAGACAGCCAAGCAGAGCTAGGCACTGAGAGTTGTTTACAGTCTGAAAAGTCACAGACAGGTACATCAAGTGATACCACATTTCTTTTTTAATATTCAGATGGGAATTCAAGGGATTACTCAACAAATTATATACTCCTATTTCTCGAAATTGACAGATGAGTAGAAGTAATGTTGTACTCATTGCTGAGCTCTTATGATTTTACTGCTTGTAAACTGATATCAAAGACTCAAACAGTAGGAGAGGGCCATCTTTACTTAATTTATACATTTTATTCAACCAAAGGGAACATTTTTTCCCTTTTCTGGGAGTAGAAGGCAGAGCATCTTTTGCAATAACTTTGCACACATGTTCATCATGGCTCATAATGGCGGGTGGTTTCTCATCTTTATACCATCTTTTAATCATAAATTTTCTGTGAATCACGGAATGTCTTCACTTGAAAGATTCACGGGATAGACATCTGTTGTATAGAATGATACAGCTGAAGAAGACCTAATGCAGACAGTTTAATGTTATTTAAAGATTAGAGATTGTAGAGAAAGTCTTTCCACACATTCCCCAGCCATTTATATATCTTCTACAGCTTCTTCCCAGTCTTCCTGTTCTATCTATGCTTGTTCACACCATTCATGCTACCCTTCCATTTTGCCATTTGTATATTTTTTAAAAAGAGGCAAAATGTTTGGCACAAGGAGAGAATGACTTACTGTTAGGTGTAACAAAAAGCAGAAGCACCTCTGCAGAAACCCTCATACTTATCAGAGAACAGAGTGCAGTAGAGAATTGTGTTGGGAATGAGGTCTCATTATGCTCATTTTCTGCTTTGAACAGTTATTTATATTACAAAAAGTGAAGAGAAAAAAACAAAGCTTTATTATTTAAAATAAGGAAACTGAGGCACAGGACTCAGTAACAACTCATCATAGCACGGGAAACCCATAGCAGAAAAATTTAACTTACTACCTCAGAGTGCTACTAGAAGTACATCTTGTCTCAAAATCAGCTCATCATCACATTGCAGGTTTTCTGTTCAGTCTTATCTGATACTTCTGTGAAATGCTAGACTGTGGCTTGGTATATTTCCAGGTTCTAATGTACGGTGTACATGTTTGCTTCTTTATATATATGTGTGTGTTTTAATAAGACATTTAGTATGAGCAAAATAAGTAATTTTCCAAATCACATCTTCCAATTTTGTATAATCCTTTGTATATGTCATATTGTTTACATATGCAGATAGATGTCTCAGTGATAGCATGTATACATTCAGATAACTTTTAATGTTTGGAGCATCTAACCTGAATTTTCCCAGACTTAAAAATGGCAGAAAGCTTGGCACAGCTGGAATAATCAAATGTTTACTGTGTTAAGCCAAAAGGATTAGATACACATGTGTATAAGTATAATCCACACATATACTACACAAAAGATCTAATGATTGGTATCATTATATAAACTTTTCATCCTGACATTTCCCAACTGTTTTTCCTACCTCACAGACTGATTCCTAGGTACTGCTAGTTTTGCAGAGACGGTGTGAAACTGGAGGAAGACCCAAATCACTGCATTTACATTTCACACATTATCGAATACTGAGTTCAGATCCTGCCAAAACTTCCAGAACAAACCATCATCAGAAGAAAGAGGGATCTTTACCCTGGATCTAGCTGCTCCTGATTACATGTCACCCCAGGAATTTGAATTAGATTGAGGCCTGCCTGCCTGCCTGCCTTCCTCCAAAGGCTAGTAACCCTTGCCAAGACCTGTTGGGATCGGGAGAGGTGTGGGTCCGTGGAAAGAGCTCAATGTATCTGAAGCTTGGTAAAAGGCAGAAAAGACAACAATGATAGGAAAAAATATGGCTGAAAGAAAATGACCGAAAGATGAGAGATGAATGACGGAGGCAGAGTGAGGAAAAATAAATAAATATTTTTTTTTTCCACAGAGATTAGTAGCAAAAAAAAAAAAGAGGAAATTTGTCCTCATATTAGTAATTTGCAGCTCACCAAAAAAAAAGGAAGGGGATTCCTTGATCATATTTGAGACCAGTAGATATGAAGCCTATGTGAAGCCAAGTGAGTACAAGTACTGCTAAAATAATGTTATTGTCTTTTTGGTTGCCGAATTAGCCACCTTTCTCCAACATTTTTGTGTTTTTCGGGTTGTTCTGGCCCACCTAGAGCAGCCCAGGGATGCTCCCAATGAATCTATCTGCCTTTGGATGCAGTCCCACAGGAGAGCCATTTCACCAGCCTCTGAAATACTATCTTTCCTGCATAAAACACAGCTATTGTTTAACAGTTCAGAGCAACAAGCTGAGGGCAGGAAATGAAGAATAATGTCTCCACTTGAAACAGCTAATTATACTTGTGTTGATCTAGTGTTAAACTTTCCTGTTATCATTGGCTATACAGTCTTGTATATCTTGCCTGCTCTGAGGTTTTCTAGTGGCTTCATCTTGGGCTGCAGGCTACATTTTGCAAAAGTGTGGAGAAGCCTTATTCCACACCAGCTGTGCCTTGCTTTTTTATGTACCGTTTGACAGTAAAGCTGTACTTTTAACAGTAAGTTGCCTTTGCTTAGGATGGCACATAACACACCTAAGAAAGCAAGCAAGTTTTAACCCCACCTTGGATAAGCATCATCAGCCAGTAAAAAGCTCCCTCCCATCAAGGGAGAATAGGAGCCAGTAATTTCAGTAATAACATCCTCTGTTTTATTGCAGGTATGTCAAAAGACGAGCAGCCAAATTCTTCTCAGCCCAAAGGCAAGAATTGATTCCTGGAATCAAATCTGAATAGATTGTCTTCATTGTAGACAGATAATTTAGATAATCAGCACCAACGTTTTTGTGGCTGGGTTAGTTTTAGCTAGCAATGAAAGAAAATCATAGCCAAGTTACTGAGTCCTTCCTAGGGTACACTGGTTCAAAGGTAGATGCTTCGGGCTCTTTGTCCTGAAGCTAGCTTATGTACATATGTCTTTCACAACAAATTGAAGAACTTACTTGTTTTCCAGTACCTTCTCACAATAATTTGTTTGTGCCCAGGACAAGCAAAGTTACTCTCACCATAGGGGGGAGAGTAGGGGATCCAGAGGGAGTTTGCCCCGGTCATATGAAATAGGAACTGGAGCTTTAGTTCCTTCACTGTGAAACCAGCTGGCCTGCACCAAGCACACCATCAGATTTCAGTACAATGATAATATGTTAAAAAAACAGAAGATAGATGTAATATCCTGGTGAACTCTACAATGAAGGCATACAAGACACATCTGTATAATTTCATGGTTCCCAATATGAACAACCATCTATTTTCAGTGTACATCATCATACAGAGTATAGGTATAGATTGGTACAGAAGAGCTCCCATAAAGAGTAGAGTTCATGTATCAGGTTTCCAGGAGTTGTCGAAGAAATGTGTTTGGGTGGGAAAGAGGACTGTTCAGTCAGGTTGAAATTCAAAACTCTCATAATTTGAGGAGAAGAGAATGCTTTGTATTGTTTTGGTTTGAGAAGCTGGATTTTCATGACAAAAAAAATGTAATATATCATTCACACACTGCTCTTCCATTGATAAAAGGAGTATTTTTGAATGACAGAAAGTAAATGCCCTCTTGCACACTTTTCAGAGTAGCAGAAATAGCATACATCTATTTCCAATTTTTTTCAGAAAGTTTGTCTGCTCGCTCTGCTCTTCAGCACAGAAGGGAAATGATCTATATCACCACAGAACCCAGGCTTATAGTTAGCTGCTTATTGGTATTGCTGCCTACCTCAACATCTAAGTGGCAAACACTGGCTTTTGGCTCTGTACAACCTGTCGCACCTTTAGCTACTTCTGTATTAGCACAATAAATAGTGCCAGACTATTATGTTAAATTATTAGCACACTTTCTGGTGCAGTTTTGGTCCAAAGTAATACTCTTCTAGATAATGTCTGGAAACCGTTCTCACATCCTAGCTAATCCAAAAATTGACAGGCTGTTTAGAGATTGCTACACGTTTAGAGAGTAAGAGAGTTTTAGCTGGTTGATCATGAGCTTGCTCATGTCAACAGGTCACAGAGCCAAAGGAATTCCCTGTCATGTTTTATTTACTGATATAAAAGTAGCCCCAGAGTTGTGCACCATAGCTACACAACTGCAGTGCTGATAATAACTGAATATTTACTTTCTATTGCTTTCTGAATAACACCTGTTCTACATTTTTTCTCCCGTTATTACAGTAACATAAGCAACCCTTGCATTAGTTTGATATTTTTTCTCTGTCTAAACACACGCTCAATTTGGATTGCTCCTATCTTTGTTGAAAATATAGGTTGTCAATAAAACAAAAGAAAAAGAAAAGAATTTTATTCAGTGTGACTGCAAGGCAGATGCACAGCACAACTATATGTCTTAGCCAATAGGAAAAGACAGGGAAGACTGACCAAAGGTTATGGCTTACAGGCATAAATTTATCCTCTGTGATGAAGTGTAATCAGATCCTACCAGTTTCAACTTTGAAGTCTTCCTGAACCTGTAAGGTTACGAGTCTGAACATATCTCTACTTCTAGTTGGCATGTTTCTGCATTTTTTAAAATACAGAAGAAAAAAAAAAACTACAACAAACAATGACATGGTAGGAATTTGAATCTTCTTTAAAAACAATAAAAAGATCTCTTCCTAAACACTACTAATATTCCTTTAAAATATAGACAGCAACTGTATAACAAAAGCTGGTAATCCATCTCTCCCATATTTCTTAAAAAGCACATATGCAATTAAAGAAACATCTTGACATATATCCTTGGAGTGAGGACTGCATTTTTGCAGCCACTTCTGCAGTAATTGCTTTTAAAAATCTCATAATTTCCACTCATCCTGTCTGAGCACAATGTGAAAAAACAACCTAGGCATAGAATAGGGCAATGACTCAGACTATCTGCTGTGTATCTTCCAATCAGGATATTCTACTTTAATGCTAATATTTTTTTATGAAAAGAGAATAAACTTCTTACAGCAAAGGTGCTGAATGATTATTTTTATGAGTATTATTGTCTGAAATTCTGTTCTGTAAATTGCATGCATAGGGTCAGAGAATCAACTTTGCTACACTGAAGCACAGTCTTCTCCCACAGGATGGTCACCAAAATTAGTGACAGTAGATAACAGACAAATCTCTAAACACATTGAGTAAAAGTACCAGGATCTGATCACTAGGCTGCAGACTTTCAGGAACATAAATATTCTATGGAATAATTGCATTTCCCTCAGAGGGGACAATATTGTTTCACTTTACCAATGCAACATGAACCTTTTCTGATATTATGGACTAGAAGAGGATTAACATCAGTTAACTCAATAGTCTAAGAGTACAGATCTAGTCTAAGCCAGACTTTGATTTATACAAGGCCCCTTTCTTGTTGGTGAACAAAGACAGGTCCATCTATAGGGTAACTCAGATAAATCACCCTGTCTCTTTCCATTGACAACAAAGGGAATTGAAGCAATAGGTTTAATCATGATTCTCTAATTTTCAGATTTACATAAGGACATAAGGGTTGTATATTGAGTCAGAACAAGCCCAGCTAACCCATTCTCCTGTGTTCAGCAGTAAACCTTAAGCAAATATATATGGAAGGGTACAAACAGGGAAAACATGTAAACTTACTGCTTAAGTCCTTTTCATTCCTATTGTTGGGATGCTTTGTTAGTGCACAGCCTTTGATTCACCTCTAGGGAACTCTGTGCCTCAGAATCTTTGGAATTGTTTGAAGTTTTTTCAGTGACTGATCAACTTTTGAGGAAAAAAGAAGGAAAAACTTCCATAGGTGGATCACATTCTAAAAAAAAAATGCAATAATCTTTTTTTTTTTTTTTTTTTTTTTTTTTTTTTTACACAGTAGGTGAGAGGGGAAGAGGAGGAGGAGGGAGGATAACAGGGACAGGGTGTTAGATGTTGATCTGGTTCCTTTTATTATAGTCAAATATACTCAAATAATATCCACTTTCCTTGTTGGTTCACTTTCCTTGTTGGAACAGCCTGCATCCAGCCTGCATGGTGAGCATCATCATAGCTTAGCAAGTTTAGCATGTTTAGTTGTGTTCTCTGCAAGAATGCAATGCTCCAAACTGGTGGATTGACCACAATTTTTTTTGTCAGTCTTCCTCATCTGAAAAAATATGAAATGCATAAAAGCTGACGAGCAAGCTGTGTTAAAGCTCCAGACTCAAACATCTGAAAGCTGGAAAATCCAAGCTGAGCATTCCCCATATCAAATGAAACAGAGGCGAGCTAGGGCTTCCTCATGCAATGCACAGAAAGGACGTAAAATAAGGCAGAGCTACCTTTATGCACATAATGGTGATGTGGCACTCCCTTCCAGTAACTTCGCTTTTCATCCTGAATAACTTTTTGGTTTTGTATGTATATTGTTTATATGCATTTATCTGTGTGAGACAAGCTGTATTACATAAGCACTCTGTCCACTATTGGCCATGTCCTCAGCAATAAGCCTTCTGACAGAGATCAAGCTGGGAGAAGTTATGCACATGTAAAAGATGAGGTTACAATGGAAGTTGTTTGGCAGGTTTAACTGCAGCGGGAGTGATTTGTAACTGCTGCATTTGGAAGTCAGCAAACAGTTCTCAATGACCTCTACGGGGCTGCCACTGGCCCCATGGTTATTTAGAGAGTTAAATTCCTGATCCCTAGTAAAATGTCATACGCTGCATAGGATTAAGCTATTAAAACTCTGGTAAAATATTTCAGTGTTATTCCCAAAAGGCAAGGATATTTTGATTAAATTCCCCAAGCAAGATGCATCTCCTCCATAAGCAATATGATCTAAAGAAAATAATCTATATTTATTTTAATTTTAAGAACATTCTTATTTGCTTGAAAGTTCATAGGGAGGCTGCAAATTTTACTACATCTTGAAATCAACCCATTGTTCCTTTCAGGAAACTCTGTTTCTAAACAATCAGCAAACAAAAAAAGAGTCATACTGTCTCCGCATATTCTGTCATGAAGGCCAGAGAGAAGTAGCAAAAGACAGAAGGACTTAGATCTTCATGTGAGGCATGGTCTGGAAAAGGCACTGGGGAAATCCCAGAAAGTGTGAGGCATGAACATCATCAAAATTGTGGTCATTCTTGTAATAAGGCAAGTCTGGTTATAGGGCTGCAGTCTCTCCTAGTTGCATCTAGCTAGCACTACTTCTTACAGAGGCAGATAGCCAAAAACCATGCTAGTCTGTCACTTTGGGATCTGTCTATCCTCACATGAATAGAACACAGTATGGACCTGGAAAAAATATATATTTTGAGAAAGTTAAAAAAGATAATACTTCCTAGAGTGCCCTCACTGCACTTGCACCATTTCTGTCCTGCCAGGAGCTCCAATAGCAGAGAGTTATTTCTCAAGGGTTCTGATTTCCCAGCATAGGATAACACAAAAAACTGTTTTATACCTAAATTCCTCAGGTGTTAAAATTTGTCATTATCAATATGTTCAAGAGATACTCTCTTAAACACTTGCCATGTAAAAATGAATTACCTATCTAAAAATGAATTACCTGTGTTAAAATGAATTCTTGGGAACAACCTTAAGTTGTACATGTGAACTTAGTGAAACCAAAACTAAATGAAAGTGTTTTGCTGAACCTTGACCCATTTAAAAATTAATTTATAGTGTTTTCTGGTTTAAGTGATCACCCTAGTTTAATATTTTCATCAGTATAAAAAGATTTATGCCTTTGGTCCCCGGCCATTACAAAAATCATTCTCATTCATGGTCAAGACACTTAAAAGAACATCAATTTACCTTGAAACCCCTTGATCTGAGATCATATTATATTCTCTATACCTTTACAGAATTTCAAGAAACTATTATGTTTATCAAGGACATTTTTATTAGACACCTAGGATTTTAGGGATCTGTGATATGCATGATATAAAGACTTTTGCTAGGGTTATGCAAGTTTCTTTTGGAATAGGATCAAAACATAGCCCAAAGCTCCCTGCCCCCTTACTTACAGAGCTCCTGTTATTGTATTTAGGTTTGGATAAACTTTTCTCTGGAAGGTGATTGCTCACAGCAGTTAATTTTAAACTCACAGGCTTAGATCTGGCTCTATGTGTGTGAACAGGCTGTCATCATACATTCCAGGTTACTCTCAGAAATGAATGTGTCTTTCCTCAGTGTTTCTCAGTGCTGGGGTGTCAGACATTCCTTCTGCTCTGCATTAATCCAATTACTAAACACCTGCAGACATGCAATAACAGTTTTTGTGCCAAGTCCCTCAGAAATGGTTTTATAGGAGAATGTAATCTGCTGTCCTGCTATCAGGAGTCGCGTTACACACCTGCCAAGTCCTGAGCTGAAAAATAACAATCAACGATCTAATTCATTGCAAGAATTTTTGAGGGCACATTAAAGAGACAAAATGACATTCTTCTTAATTTTACTGCCATGGAGTCCATTAAACATTTTGAACTTGTAGTTAATTTTATTAAAAGCCAACTTTAGTACTAAAATATTTACAATACAGCATGATAAAAATGGTCTTCTCATGGCAACTTAAGCAAGTTCCAAAAGATCCATTAAAGGGAGGGTTGCTTCAAGCACATATAGTGTCATTCCAATTCTGTTCTTAGGGATTTATCTGATAATCACCAAAATGCACTTCAAAGTGGAATTTTAAACTATGAAATAATTTGTTTTTCTTTTGCTTTTTTTATACTTTTCCCTAAAGATGTCCTTTTTTTTCCTCTCTCCTCTGTTTTTAAACTGGTTGTGTTCTGTAGAACTGAAAAAAAGCTTGTTTCAGACGGGAAGATGTTTCAAAGAACAAGGGTTAGCTAGGTGCCAACCAATAATAGGGTAGATGTGAATAAAGTTTTAGGAGAGTGAGTCAACTGCTGACCGTACCACAACTTCTTGTACCGCTTCGAGTGGGTTATTTTGTCCCTTTGCGGCACAGCTAATTTGTAAAATAAGCATTCATGAATCGTAGAAATGTTGGTGTGAGTAGAGAAAAACTTTAAGACATTCCTAGAAAGCCTCTTTGTGAGTCCCAAGTTTGCTACATGAAAGACAAGTGTGGTTCTTTACTGAGCAAAATAACTCATCTTTTCCCCAGTAAGACTATTTATATGCATTCAAATGTCAGCTTATTCCATCATGCTCCATTAGCTTCTATTATGAGTGCAGGAATGCAAACCATACAAAATTATTTTAAACATAAAACAATTTCAAGCATAAATTTGAAGGAAAATGTCTCTAATAATCCATAAAGTTGTTATCCCTGTTTACATTGGCAAGGAATTTGCAGCAGTGATAGTATGTGCTCTGTTCAGGAAGAGAAATTGGATTTGACCAGAGTCACCTGCAGTTTATAGCACTGTAGTCACTGCTGAGGGCTATACATAATGTCCTAAGGGGTCTTTTGCACAGCTGTAGACAAGACAGCTAGTGAATACTAGCCAACAAAGAGCATTCCAGGGCTACGGCCCGGTGTACGGCCCCTTCCAACTAACTTTACATTCCCCCATCCCATATGTAACCTTCAGCCCCCCACTTGAAGCAGCCAGTCTGACAGTAATAATAGTAGTCACAAGAAAAGGTAACATCTGTCATACTAATAATTTTTGAAAACTTAAATGCCCAGGATGTGATTTTAATTAAAATGCACACTGCCTGACTTGTCTCTTTCCAGAAGAAGGTTTCTCTCACATAAATAAGGTGAACCATCATGCCCATTTGCACTCCCACACTAAGAGGTCAGTCCCATCATTACACAGTCGGATCTGTAGAGAGTGCGTACATTGGTCTATAAACAAGGAAATTAGTCTTTTTTGACTTTATTTCTTTTTTTTAAATAACCTTTGCATAAGTAGCATTTTGCAATGATCAGAACATAGAAGATCATTTGTCAGCTTAAGCAGTTCAAGTTGGCATTATATTTTTGCATAATCTCCAGGACAATATCTCCTAAGGAGATATTTGGATGGATTACCTGGCTTATCTCTCATCACCTTCAGCACATGGCTAATATATAGGGATGATCAGATTTAGATTTACTACGGGGAATATTAACCTGTTTCCTCAATATTTATCACACAAAAAATACATGGACTCCAAATTGTCAGATACAGTTGTAGTTGTAAATGTGCATATATCTATATCCATTCATTACAGCGTAGTCAGTTCTAGCTTTGGCTGTTTCTTCCTTAAGAATAACACCCTGGGTTTTATATAACATTTTGCAGACTTTGTTCAGAGTCCAGTTTCTCATGTCCACTTCTGGGGGTCAGGATGACCCTAAAGGAGGGACCAGGAGGGTCAGGTGCCACCAAGACCTATATTAGTCCACAAACAGCTCTGAGTAGAGAACTGAAGTCTTTGGAGTTGTTCTTAAGTGCATTAATCTTTAAATAGACTGCAGAGCTGCAGAAATTAAATAAATTTGTACTGTTTTTTTCATAAGCATTGAAAAAAACCTCATATTTTGCCTTCCACAAAAATGCACAAAAATGTCCCAAGTCTGTACGGTTAAAATATTCATTAGTTACCATTTTAATTTAATACCATTAATATTCATTATTTACAGGCTGGGGACCAACCTTCTGGAGAGCAGCTCTGCAGAGAGAGACATGGGCATGATGGTGGACAACACGTTGACCACGAGGCAGCAGTGTGCCCTCGTGGCCAAGAAGGCCAATGGGTTCCTGGGGTGCATTAAGAAGAGTGTCTCCAGCAGGTCGAGGAAGGTGATCCTGCCCCTCTACTCAACCCTGGTGAGGTCACATCTGGAGTATTGTGTCCAGTTCTGGGCTCCACAGTACAAGAGGGATGTGGAGCTGCTGGAGAGAGTCCAGCGCAGGCTACAAGGATGATCAAGGGCCTGGAACATCTGTCCTATGAGGAGAGGCTGAGGGAGCTGGGCCTGTTCAGCCTGGAGAAGAGAAGGCTGAGAGGGGACCTGAGCAGTGTCTAGAAGTACCTCAAGGGAGGGAGTGAGGAGGATGGTGCTGGTTTCTTTTCACTGGTGGCCACCGACAGAACTAGAGGAAATGGACAGAACCGGAAGCATCAAAAGTTCCACAGGACCTTAAGGAAAAATTTCTTAACAGTGAGGGTGACAGAGCACTGAAACAGGATGCCCAGAGAGGTTGTGGAGTCTCCTTCTCTGGAGATCTTCCAAACTCACTTGGATGCAGTCCTGTGGCACGTGCTCTAGGTGACCCTGTGTGTGCAGGGGGTTGGACTAGATGACCTCTAGAGGTCCCTTCCAACCTTAAGCATTCTATGATTTTCATGATCTGAGGAAAATTCTAACAGACGCAGAGTAAAAGCTGAAGATCACAAAGTATTTATACAAGGGGCCTCCTTAAAGTGAAGGACATGGAGCAAAGTGCATTTTCTCAACTCTTCCTTCCCTCTGTTGCTTTCCCATTGTGAGGGCTTCTATTTGCTGCACTGTGTTGCTATTACACAGCCGTTGCCTTCCACATACAGAAGATCTATTTGCAGAGAAAATCACTGTCCGTGTTCCAAATAATATGCATTTAAGATAGTCTAAATGTTGCATTTGCATGAGTTTATTTGAATTTATATGCATGAGTTTATATGAGTTGCATTTTCTTTATGGGCTCTGAGGGATCTATATAGCTTGCCTTTTTATTTTCTCTTTTCCCAGAAGCAAGGTCAGTGCCCAGTCCCCTTTCCACAGAAGTCAATGAGAGTCTTGATACTTATTTCAAGAGGAGGAAGGTCAGTCCCACTGGGGGTACTATACTGCCTAAAAATGACACAACTTTTCGGAGAGAGCAAGGCTCAGAAGGTTCCATATGTTGCTCTCACGCTGGGCTGACTTATTTCAGGGGAAGGTCAGCCCAGTGTGCAAAGGGGCAGGGAGTGAATAACACATTTGCTGCATGCTTGGGAGAGGAAGCCTGAAGATGGGAAGCGGGTCTGGTTTTTCAGTTCCCTCTGGGCCTAGCATCCTGCACGAGTTACTCCAGTTCAGACTTCGTAAAGCTTCAGCATGTGTTTTAAGTGTATGTGTTAATGTGTCTCTTTTTAAAGAGAAACCAAACATTTCTACCTATCATTCAGGATTGAAATTTCAGGACTTGATTACGGATTAAGACAGAGGTCTCCTGCTCTCTGCTGGTGCTGTAGTTGAGAAGATGATGACAGATGTGAGCTGGACAATGGACCACATCCTTCTCCATCCCATTATCTGAAGTTCTCCCCTACAAAAAGTGTTTCAAGGATCTTTATTTCCAAAAGATTTTTTTTTGTGATAATCAGCAGCTGTATTGGAGGACATGAATTTTATACCAGTGGACTCTTTCCCCTTAGGAAGCAGTTCTCGCTCTAAGATGGTCAGTCAAAACATTCCCTCTGCGTAGTGAGTAACTTCCGCAGTCCGAACAGCACAGATGCTTCCCTGGGGTCTGAATCCATAGAAACAATGGTGTACCAGGCATGTTAGAAGATTATACTTAGATTAGACAGCCTGACTGCCATTAACCTGCAGCTTCTCTAAATAAAATCTTCAGTTTATTGTCTGTATTTGGTTGGTTTCTTCATTGTGTGTCATTTTACTTTAAAAAAATGTATATTAGTTATAAGAGCAAGACCAAAATAAGCATAAGACATTTTTTATTATTTCAGCTGTCTAAACACAGTAATTTACTATCTCACTTAAAAAAAAAAAAAAAGGAAAAGAAAAGCATTATTTTGAGCACCTGATTTGTATTTTCCTTTCTTTAGATTTGGGCTCTGCTAGGAAACAAATTTAGAGCTATCGACTGAATTTATTTAGAGTAATTCAAGTAGGACAAAGACCCCCAAGTAATCCTTGTTCTGAGGGAGAAAAGGATTGTTAAATAAAATGATTATTTGTCTGTGGTAATGCCCAGGTGCCAGAGTTATCAGGTGACAGAAGGAATACCTATTACACACCAAAGCAACTGGGCAGACAGAGCACTGGAAAGCTAACTTAAATGGATTCAGCCACAACCAAGTCCAGTGATCACAATCCTTGAATGGCTCTTGGAGATGCTGATAACCTCCTAGACTCATACATTTCCTATGAACTCATTTAGTGACCATTGCATTCAAATATAATGTGAATACTAATATGGAACGAGATGCTACAACCACCCTCTCAGTCCTGCTCACTGAGATTTTGGTTGTTACTTTCTGCTTTTCTGTCCTTCTTTCCACATGATTACAAGTGCAGTGACCCAAAGGATTAACCCAGGCTTAATTCTTTACACAGAGCAAAATCAGATACATTTTGGAGAAAACAGCTAAAATCCAAAATGCAAACAGAACATAAGAGTAGATGCTCTAATACATTCTTGTAGTTATTTGTCCTACATAATATTCCATGATTGTGTATCAACATTTTTAACCTGCTCTATTGTCCAGATTAGCCATTCACTGCATGCTGTGTATACCTTGGTGTTTCCTTATTCAACACAAACAGTGTCGCTGAAATTGGCTGAGGTAAGAGGATTTGAAAATCCACCTCAACAACCTGGAAAAACAATAGCCACTTTAGCAAAAATGTATTAGCACAAAAATGTATTGATTCTTTAATCAATGGCATGTCAGTGACACATCTCAGACAGGAAACTGGAAGAACAACTGCAAATTGTAAGGATAAATATATGTACAACACAAGCATTGAAACTTGTGAAACTTCAGCTTTAAACACCATTGCAGATATTACACCCTCCACCTGAGCATTAACCAAAGAGCAATGTAAATAGGTAGCAAATCCCCAAATCTTTAAAAGCCTTAGAAACTTTTGTAAAGGTTATCCAGAGTCCAAGAACCAAAGCAGGTCAAAAATACGAGTGTGACATTTTGGAGGGAATTCACAAAGGCTCACTTTATCCTCACAAGGTTAATCTCTCTAGACATCCTCCACAGTGAGTGGAGCAAGATGGGCTTCCCTGGAGGGCTTTTTGGGAGTGACTCTATTAGGCTAAGCTAACCTTTGTGAATACTCTCTTTCAGTATAAAACAAACACCTTGTTTGGATTACCTACCCTCATTTTCAGACCAGTTCCAGCCATAAATATGAATGCAATTCACGATGCAAGTCATGTCACAGTTCCTCTGTCTTGGCTGGAACCCAGAGGCTCCATGCTAAGCAGTTGCTGGAGTGCTTTTCTGGAGAAGAGCCACATTGCCCAGCACCTTGCAGGATGCAGCCCCACATGGGTATGTGTATATCTGCACACACATGCACATCTATTTAACTCCGGTACCAAGGAGTTAAAATTAGACAGTCCACCTACCACAGCCCTTTGAGCTGTGATGCTATCAAATTTTACAAGCTAAACAGAATCAAGCTGGTTCATATAAGAATCAGAGATACCTCAGAATCCCTAGAGGCTGCAGGAAGTGACATAAGTAATTCAAGAGGTGGCACTTTTTCTCAATGCACTCACATTGAACCACAAGTCAGATCTCTCAGCCACTTGTGATCAGAAAAGCACACACTAAACCTTTTGGGGAGTAGGAAAATAAAGAAGGGAAATATGTCAATTTTCATGTCCTGGTATAAATCTGTTATAGGTAATTACTACAGCTAAGCAAAAAGAATAAAAGTTTGTTACTAAAGGTTATAAATGAATGTTTTCCATTTTTTTCAAAAGGAAGAAAAAGCTGTTTTCTAATTTTCCAATGATCTGTAACAAATTTATGACTTTTTAAACAAAAAAAAAAGGTCAGAAAATTATGCTTTTGTTTGTAGATCTGAAAAAAATAAGCAAAATGAAATGTCCTCATTCGCTCATTTTAGGGAGGAGGAAATGTCAATATTCATTCATGTATTTTTAATAATTCTAGTGATGATACACACCTATATTGCCAAATAGCTTCAAATAAATAAACAGTAATCAAACCTTTTGCCCCCAGATAGTACGCATGACTCTTGTGCTCTTTTCAGCTACTGGGGTTTTGGTGGGGATAAGGAGGCAAGTTGATTTTCTCATGAAATGGCGGCCTTCCAGTTTATAGGAAAATGAATTTCCCACTGCAAGGTGTCTGGACATAGCACCAACTGAAAATCTCTAACACGCAGCACTTTATCTTAATACAGCACAGTACAAGGCAGCCATACAGTTGACCAGAATTTATTTTGCCACAAGAGACCCAATATTTTGCCATTTTTATATTTAGCTTTTAGGCATGCAAAACAGTAAGATGAGCAAGACCAACAGGTCCAAGGCACAGACCCCAAGGCTCATCAGCTACCACTGACCTATTTGATGAGTTTGCCAGAGTGGAAAACAGTAGATTTCCTAACCCAACTCGCATGGGAAGCATGCCGATCACCCAGGCCAAGCATGTGCTCCAAAACTCCACCTCAAACCTAAATGCCCAGCAAGTGACACCTCTTTGAGAAGTTCTCTCATCTGAGCTTGGATGCTCACCCTGACACCTCTTCCAACACAGCCTCCAAGTAGAGACTACTAAGAGCAGAGCAGTGCTCAAAACTTGTGCAGCCGGGTGAGATCGCGGGTACCAGCGCCATCTGGTGATATCTCCCACCTCTCTCCTTCCTGTGGTATCGCCCAACCAATGGTTTCTGTACTATTTTTCTCCATGGATATGACAGAACTGGTATTAGATTTTATAACACTAAGTTCTACTTCGAGAGCAGTTCTAAATGAATGAAGCTGGTTGGGTGTCTGAGCTACTGCTGCTAATTTTTAGTAGTATTTCTTGCAATCTTTTTCACAAGGAAAATAGTGTTCATCCATGTATTACCTGCAAACTATAGAAAAGGACTATCTGGTGCAAATGCATTCTTGTCACAAAGAAGCCTAGGGTAATTTTATATAGCAGCTTCCTTTCACCTTATATTTGGGAAGATAATCTCAAATGGCTGCCAATTCACTCTTTAACATAAGAAATAGGAAAAAAAAAAAAAAAAAAAAAGCCCGAAAGACAGATTTATACTAAACTGTCAGGAAGCAGTTGAGAAAGCCAAATACGTTGTCACTCTGGGACTAGATTATGCACCCACTGCACAGGAAAAACATCCATCCACTAATGTCAGTGCGAGTTCCTTGCATTCAGTTTCTGCCTACCTGATCACTCTGTGTTTGCCACAACATAGGATGGATAGAGCTGGGCATAGACATCCATGTCTCCCTACAGGAAAAGAAAGTAAGATTTGACTTTACAGAAAAATTGGGTGATGAAGTGAATGAGGATTATATTATATTAACAGTAAGAATTTGATTTCATAAAATCATCAGTTCATAAGTTCATGGTTTAAAACAAGGCTGTTCAGTGTACCCCTGATACAACTCCAAAATGAGCGCTAAGGAAAGGGCAGGATCTTTATATCTTTGCGTTTTTCTCTCTCCATTAATAAAGATTGGTATGTGAAATATAAATCCAAGAGGAAAACAATTGCAAAAACACAACTGCAAAAGTAGTTTCTTACAAGCATTTATCCACCTGGTATACACATAATAAAATTCAAGCCCAGTAGAATAAATGTATTTGAAAACAATCTATCTGTACATTCAGATGTCTAATAAGGTGCCTCAGATACATGAAGAAAGAGAGCTGAAACAAGCAGACCAAGACTTGTTACTTGGAAAAAAAAAAGAAATCAAGAGATATTGAGGAAAAGAAAATAATCCTCTTTAATTAGTTCAAGAAGCCATAAGAGTAACCACATATATCAATGGGATTTTGTAACAGAAACAGACACTAAAACCAAAACCAATCACTGAAGCATTTGAAGCATTGCTTAAATAAGTCTGCTGAGGTCTTCTAACATTTTAGTGCTCTTACTGTGAGCACTAAGTAATTCAAAGTCAAGCAACTCCAACAAAAGCTGAAAATTTAGGTCTTTAATGAATATATAAACCAGGTCTTACTTTAGAACTGAAAGTTGGAGATCTGATTCAGTCCATCTAAAATAAGCCCTGAACTTCTGTTTAAATTTTCTAGGTCTAGGGAACCAGTCTTCCAAGAGTAAGGTCTTATTTTTCTTGTAGGTACCTAAGTCACACAGAGATGATCTTCCTCTGGAGGCATTCAAATGCAACCATCCTTACCACCAACTGTACAGAGAACACAGGCATTTCTGTTAGGATCATTGATTATCTCGAATTGAGGAGCAAGATAGCTGACAGAGTCAAGAAAACCATGTAGGATAGTGGCAGAAACTTCCCAAAGAGGTAAACACCATTTTACTGTGTATTCTGTAGGTTTGTTACTGTGCTCACACCTTATGGTGCTACACAAGCAGAAGCTTGTATGCTTTGGCCTCTCAGACCTTGTGAAACATATGAATGTGAATATTTACCACACTTGCATAGGATTATAGAACATGTATAGGTGGTACATTCTACTATACACATCCCTGTGAACACTGTGAAAACATCCCAGCTCTTTTTAAAGATACTTTGAGCCCTGAAGAAAGAGACAAGATGACAAAAGCAAAGTTAGCAAAGTTCCTTGAGTTTTGGCTGAGACTCTTTTCCTGGTGTGAATCTGATTTTGACATAGTATAAAATCTGCATAGTTGATTTGTGAAAAATCAGAAACTCCAGTTGCTTCCCAACCTAACCTTTGACTTTGGTGCTACTCCAGCCCAGGCTTTTGCCTGTTTTCTAGGGCATCCAAGAATACTTCTGTCTACCCTTCTCAATTAAATATAAAGAAAATTAGATTCTTGCTTTTGCCCATCTTGGTAGAAAACAATTACAACCCATAATAATAAATACTTCACAGTTGCAAATATTTTTTCTCTATATCGAACATTTTCAAAGGTTTTGCACCTATCTTAGCATGGATCTTGTGCATGTCCTTAAATAATTTGAAAGAAATTAAGGATGTTTTCAGAAGATAAATCACAAACACAAGGACTGATTTCACACTGACTAAGGCCGTTCCTACACTAGGGGAAAGCATAAGATAAGAATCTCATAAGATAAGAAATCACAGACTACTAAATCCAGTTGGCATCTGGATTGCCCTTCAGGTACCAAGTGAATTCATTGCACAAAAGAATATAGGTGTTAGAGGCCCCGTGAGAAAATATATGATACAAGCTAAGCATTTTGGCTTAGGATATTTAAGAACACAGAGAAAGATTATTATTTGTGGTACCTAAATTTGTGTTGTACATTCGCATTTAGGTAATCTCTTTCTATATGTACATACTATGTTTAAAATGGTCTATGCTAATCATTTTGTTCCACAGAAGGATTTGATTGAACAGAGTGAGTAAAGATGGAGAAACTTTGCAAATTCATTGGCTGTTGGCTTTTCTTTTCCTTCTTGTTTCCAGGCCAGGGCAAAAATTTACAGTGTTTGTATGATAATCTATCTGGAACAGTAGAGGTGTTTTCAGTGAATGTAATGTTATAGAAAACAGAAGAAAGATATTCAATATTAGCTATTTGAATAGATGCAAAAATGTAAAAAATAAAATATGTTTATCTCTTAGGTCATTTTATCGATATTTTTATGAATCTTTTGGGAATACCAAATAGAAACACCTTACATAATTTGCCTTCCCTTGTGGACGCAAAATATCAGTGATCATGTTTAATTAGATGCTTTCTGAGAAAATGTTCAGTTTTCAAGCAATTGCACTGGTCCTGCTCAAAGTGCCTGCCCAAATGCTCGTTTGTAAATTCTGTCAGATCATTGTTACAACATAGCAAAAACACATTCCAAATGCCTAAAGGTTGAATTGCTCCCTTTTTCCTCTGCCACTTCCTTTCTCATCTATTTCGCTTTCTCTGCAGTTCTGCACTTCGATTACTGAGGAGTAATCCAAATCTTCTCATGACTACTTTAAAGGCATGAGTAAGCAGGCATGTCATCAGTAGATCTCTAGGTTAAGTGGGGAGGGAGACTCAGGGAAATTGGAACAGGCATTTTAGAACAACACAAAATGAAAAGTTTTCAGGAATTTGCTAAAAAGGTAATTTTTAAAACTTGTATTTGATTTTTATTTAACCCTTAAAAAAATAAATGAAAATGTAATTTAGGACTAAAAAATTGAAGTTCTTAAAGCCATAAAAAATACAAAACAAATTAAATGTGTAATTCCTCTCATACCTGAAAGTATATATATAAAAAAAATCAACTCAATTTTGCAAATAGTTTTAGTCATCCACAATTTTATGAGTTTACTCCCATGTCTGCCCTCTCCCCAACCTCAGGTACTTACTTGCAGTTTATTCATTCCTTAATGCACCTATCTTCAGAGGCATGTGGGATTTTTATCCCTCCTAAAACTAAGTAAAATTCTGAGCCTCCCAAAGTCAAAACAGAAAGTTCTGTTGACTTTAATACACACAGGAGCTGATATTTGAATCTTTGAAAGAAATTTTGCCATTGTAATTCTATTCCTTTTCCTTCAAAAATGTATAATGTACGGAGCACTTGTTAGTGCTGCACAGGGTGGAAAAGTTGTACATTCCTCTCTTATTCCCTCCCTTTTTAGGCATTTGAATCAGACCAGTTTGAAGTACATGATTCTACAGAGCCATTAGTGTAATGTGGGCCTTCTGGTGAAACATTCAGGTATTCAGCTCCAGTCAGTGTTATGACTGCTATGTATTGGACTAGTGGCCAGTGTTTTTGCTGGAGAAATGAAGGGAAGAGACAAGAAAGAGTGATGTGTGTGTCCCCACTCCTTCTTGTGTGTGTGTGTGATATGCTCCTCTGTGTGCTAAGTATGTCGCAGCAAGGGAGTGCAACATAAAGACCATCTCATACACCAGGAAGGTTGCATGTGACTTTGCAGCAGTTACTTCTGATTTGCTCAAGTGTCAGTTGGAGAAGGACCACAGCCCAAGCTTTAAAATGTTTTTATATGTTCCTTTGAGTACAAAACTTGGAGAACTTTGTGAAAACAAGCTACTGTTGCTGGTTTGCCAGGTAGGCAACCACTCTGAGCTCTGTTGGATAGCTGATCCAAATAAAATGTTTCTCACAGCTATGACTGCATTGCACTAATTCAACTAGTATCAACAATTACATCAGAAAAATGTGTTTACTTTGGTTCTGGGCCACATAATTTGGTCCCAAATGTGATGTAGAACATATGCCTGTTATTGCTTATATGGACAAATAATTTTACAGGTGGATCTCAACTTTCTTAGTCTGCTCCTCCTGGCAAAGAACCTGGAATGCAGCATTTATTATTTGTGGATTTATATTTAAACTTACTTATTTAAGTAGACAGGGTAAACATTAACTCTGAGATTAAAAGTGATCAGACTGTGGTTTTATTTCTGTCTTTATTTAGAGATACATGACCATGATCCTCTCATTAAAACTGCATCTGTTTATATCACCAAGAACTGAGAACCTCGCTTCTGGGTAATCTTAGTTACACAGGTGTAAATCAGAAGTAAAGTGACTGAAGTCAATAGAATTACACTCATGTAAAATTATCATGGTGGAGATTACAATCAGGCTTGTTCTTTGTTACTTAACTCATCAAAGAATTTATCCAGACAGCCAAAAGTAAAGGAAAAGACTCCATTTAGCCAGACTGTTGGTTCAGATGTCATACAATATCATTTCAGTCTAGAAATTTCATCCTTACTGCCAAAGAAATTAAACAGAAACATTACAAGATTTTTACTTGCCATCTTGTTCCAGGATAGAGGTAGAGGAATTATGAATTGGAGTTTCACTTAAAAATGTTTGATTTAAAATATCTGAGGGTGTAGGCCCTTGGTTTATTGGTAAACTTTCTGTCATTAACAGAGGTGAGTATAAACCATCTGTAAGGCATAAACTTTACAGAGTGAATATAAACCACTTAGGGGATATGTCTGAATAAGGTACAACTTGCACTTAAGCTATTATAATACAGCAGCTTTTATTCAAGGGAAATAACAAACCACGGGATCTCTGAAGTTGCAGCTTAAAATATGGAATCAGTGATTTAACAGCAAGCAAAAGTGAATCTGCCCACGTTTCTCCTAAACTTGAGGTTTATTCTTATCTGGAGTTTGCGGTTCAACACATCTAACAGACATAATGAGAAGCATGCAAATTCAAGCTACGTAGCTATGTCAAAATTTAATCTGCCTTTTAGTTTGGGAGAACATACTTTACGGAGCACGAGCTACAATTGTCACCTGCCTATACAAAATGACACAATTAATATCCATGTATGTGTGATCAAGCCACATTAGACAAAATACACACACTTCGGAACTTTCATCTAGGGTGTTAAGTTTAAATCAGGATCTTTTCTGAAGTTCCAAAATTGCCAGAAGAGCATCTAGAAACAGAAATGTTGAGAACAGTTCCTTTTGTCTTTCCCTCTGCCCATGTAACATCTTATGAGAATGCTGTCATGAGCTTACAACCCAGTAGTAGAGCGAAAAGGCTCTCATCATAAGTAGTAGAGGGAAAATAACTCACATCATAAGCATTAATGCTTTTGAGATTTGCCTACCTCTGCCATATTTGTAGATCCCTTCCATGTAATTCCCTTAAGTCACTAACATCATCAAGGTAGAAGGAGAAAGTTATTAAAGATTCCACAGATTACTTCTGCCCAGGATGAATTCTAATTTGGGTCACTACACTGTGCCTATCCTTCATTCCCTAAGCAGTTACATTTCTCTGTGGCATGCTTTTAAAATTCTTTCCTTGAACTGCTGTGCAGCATTTCAGAGCTTGCTGAAGCAGGTGAAGCAATGGTGACAGTTTTGCAGACCTGATAACTAACTAATATAAGAAGAATGTGAATTTTCCACTAATTTTGAATAATCTAGTTTCTATATAATTAAATCTGAATTGGACCAAACTGATTTTTTTTTTCAGAAAAAGAAGTAAATGCCCCATGAGGTCATAAAAGTTTTGGGTCCCTTTTGCAATGCAAATCAGAACTATGCAGTCTCCAGGTGTGGAGTAAAACAAGCCATAGCATGAATGGACACTTCTGATAAAGTTTTTTCTTCCCAACAGAAAGTGAACAGAGATGTTCCGATGCAAAGCACCAGAGAAACCCCACATTTTCATACTCCATCTACTACCTAAACTACTCCTTTTTAATTTTATGAATGGCAAAATAGCTAAAGCGTTACTGATAACATCTTCATTTTATACATTCAGGATAAAATTCGAGTAAGCTGTGTTCTTGTGTTTTTATTAACCCTCGAACTGCTGCTAGCAATGCATATGTTTGAACAAGAGTGGAAAACCTATTAAAATATTTGCTTAAATACTCTACTACAGCATAAGGATTCAGCTCTAAAGCCTCTGGGATTTGGAAATACATAGGAAAATTAACTGAGAGAGGCCTGGAAGAGGTAAATGAGTTCAAGCACACTCCTGCAAAATCTTCCCTCTGCCTTATCAGTTTTAATAAACTTGACTCCTACCTTCTGCTCTGTAAATTCAAGGACACACACAAAGAATTCACAGCTATGTAGTCTGTGTTCAGAATAATCTCATCTTTGCCATATAAATGTAGAGTCAGTTAAATGTCTAAACATCTTTAGTTCTATTTGTCATTGATTTAGTCCAGTTTCACAGTTTCAGTTTACTGATTTCTCTGTTTCTCTGTCTCTTTCTCTGTTTCATCTTACATAAAAAGCAAGTCACCATATTAACTCAGAAAATACAATATTGTCTATAACTAACTGTACTCAAATGAAATATTTTTCCTCCTATGAGACATATATTTTCTCTTCTTTGTCTTTTCCTTTGCATTTCATACATTTTGCTCATGATTTCTCTCATAAAAAAACAGGAAAACATTCTCAGAGTATTGACTGTAACTCAGCTCTCTCTTCTCCTATGGCATAAAGTCCTTAATCACTACTGTTCAAATGTCAGAGTTCCATCTGGTTTCTCTTTCTATTCCTTTGACCTGACAGAGTATATCCACGAAGAGGAGCAGAGCCTCTTTCCCCAATTCTGCAACAGAGGTCAGGGTGCTCCAACGGAAGGTTGGAGATGTGCTCCCAAAATCCCCACAGGCAGAAGGGGAAATCAGCCAATCTCCTTCTAAATCCCTCCATTGCCAATAGACACTTTTCTGGCCTTGACCAGGTGGTTACTTCACGATGAGATGATTGTCACCATATAGACTTCTTCCTTCTGTGGACTAAAAAGCAAGTAGGCATTAAGCTTGCTATAGATTTTACGCACTTCAGATGACTCTATTTGGTCAGATGAACAATAAATGCATCTGGAGATTGCATGCCAGCTACATTTTGGATCCTACTTGTGAACTTTGGGTTTTAATCCTTTATGGAATATAAAAGCTGACTTTCACTAAAGTCTGAAAGTCTTAAGCACCTTTGAAAATATTAACTTTCTTTTGTTATGGTAGGAGTCACCAGGTGGTCATGTTAAATATAATCTTACACATTCCTTCTCTTGGTCTATGAGGGATACATGCACTTTCAAGGAATGCTGTATTGTTAGTTTTTGGTGATTCAGGTTTATGGGGGGAGCTTTTGTAAATAACCAGAAAGTTGACTCTATCTTATGCACGCTGGTCAGATTCAATTCTCGGTGAGAATTACTTCCTGAGAACTGAAAAGTAGCTTTTGGGTTAAGACTTCTAAATAAGGTTTTGTCTGCATGTAGTCTATGACCACCTATGTTCAGTAACTATTGTACACAGTATAAATAAATGATTCTAAAATATTCTGTATCACTGATTTCTCCCCTGATAGGAAGCTGACTTGCAAGCCTACCAAATCCATCACAGACGAGCAATGGTGTTGCATTTTGGGGCCCATCCTTGCTTTCACAAATGTTCACAACTGCCATTAATTTTCATTGGTATTGCTTGCACTCTGACACAAAGTAGATGCTACTTTGAGATGCAGCTATTGAATATATGAGAACCTTCTGAGTCTTAGAATGAATCTGGGTTGCGGGTGGGTAACTTGTTTGTTTATTTTATTCTTTAATTTATAAAAGGGATGATGGCTCATCCAGTGGAATTTTCCCATCAAAAATAGTATGAAACAGAATAATGGAATGCAAGATTGATTAGATGGTGTGCTTGTTGGCAATGGGTGCATGTACTTCTTAATCTTAATGGATCATAAAAAAATCCTTTCATACTATAATGCATGTGCTAAATTGTGGGTTCTTGGCCAATGCAAAGAAATATTCTATGATTTCCAGAGATGCAAAGTAAGAATTTCATACAGTGGGGCCTCTGTTTAAATTCATAAAGATAATTTCTTAATTATGACAGTGACACTCATTAAAAAGCTTTCCAATAGTACAAGCAGTTCCCACACTGGTCTCTCTCCCACTGTCTGACAGACAGACAGCTTGGTTACACATGCTCAGAAAGGAGGGTGGGGACCCAGATTCTTGGCTGTCTTGAAGTGGCCACATCCTGCCATCTGCAGAATCCTTGCACTGTTGGCTAATCCATGGAAGAATGTTTCTGAGGTGTCTTAAAATATTCTGCACCTCTGCAGGAATGTTTTATGTGAGAACGAATATCAAAATGCTTTTAAGAAGGTAGAAATAGATTTTTTTTTAATAATCAGATTAAAAAGTAAAAAAGATGTGTCATGAAGTCTCACCCTGATGACGGGCCAAAGGCTAGGCTTTATCATGCTGTTGTTGGTAAGAGGAATATAGGAAAGAAAAATTGCCTTTTGGGATCCTTATTAAATCCATAAAACAAACAAAAAACCTAATTTACACAGTGAAAAAACCACCTCCTCCTTTGCTCATATTTTACTACTGAAATCAAAACAAGTGTAGAATTTTTAAGAGACATTTGATTACCTGTATATTTAACTAAGAATTTCACAATAATGCTCATTTTCCTACTTTCTTTATTAACCTTTAAAAAACAAAACAAAAATCCTTAGAGGTTCCTTCAATAAGCTTCTGTGAACTTAAAATTCACATGTATGTCTTCTTCTAGCCTGCCCAAGATTCTATGTTCTTTGCTCTCTCTTATTATGATGATTTTCACTCTCTCTAGCAAAACATTCATGATAGTCTATAAGTGCCCTGGTAATAGATGGAAGAAAATAAAAACAGATGCCTTTTTTTGGCAGCTGAACATCTTGCTTTTACAATCCATTCAGTCTTAGACCTGAATCTCTTAGCTGGTGTCTCTTACCTGATGAATGTTTGGGGAATAGCAGTATATTGAATTTAAATTTACCTGAACAAAAATCTATAGATAGTTTTGGACTGCAGTTTAAAGTTTGTGTGCCATTTTTTTCAGGGAAAGATTTCTTAAGAAAACAGTCCTTCATCATTCCAAAAGCTAGTCTTTTTTTTTTTTTTTTTTAATCGGAGTTAAAGTTCTAACTATGTAAAATCTAAGCATTTAATTTCGATCAAGCAAAATGTCCTCTGAAATAAATGAAAGTTTTGCTTCAGTAAGTACTTTCAAACTGGGATCCTGATTAATCATTACTGATGTTTACAAGAACCACTGTTGTCAGATATACCGAAAAAACTTGAGTTTAGTACACAGAGAGAGAAGACAAGAACATATTTCATTATAAGGACTTACGATGGCAACTTTTCTCTGCAATTTTCATTGAAAAACAAATACTGCAAAGCAATGAATTGGGCTACAACTAATAGAAAATACAGCCCTCAGCAGTTATTCTCTCTGGTACATTAAGGTCCACAGAACTATTTGCCATTTTTAAAATGTGTGCACCTATTTCAGACTTCTGTCACATTTTCTTGTGTAACGTCCGTTTTAATGATGTCTAATCAAACTAAACAGGGGTCCATTTTGTAATGCTTTTACTGCATTGCAGCATTTTTTCTTTTAGTACTAAGATGTTGTTGCGATAAGAAAAGTATGTATGTTGGCTAAAGAGAAGTAAATAAAAGTTGCCTCATCCAAAATGCTTATTTTAAAATGATCTCTAGCCTATGCTAAGCTTCAGGCTGTATCTATGCATGTTTTGAAATAGTGCTAGCTGGTCTCAGACAAAACTTTGCCAGGGACTATGCTAACAATTTATTAATAAAATATAAAACCTGAGATTGTCATAGCAAGTGGATAAGGCCAAATAGAACATTTGCTCTTCACTTCTAGTTTTGCAAAGCAAGCAGCCTTGTCTGCAAAGAAGAAAATGGGTTGATTCATGTCATTGTCTTTCTCTTCTACACCTGCATACAGAGGGTCATAGGCAGCCTCCATTACCTGGACTATCAAAGAACTAGAGAACCCCAAAGAGACAATCTCTCTGCAGATTTGGAGGTTGGATTTAACTTGGTCTTGACTTTCACATCTTCCTGTGATTCCGTCAGCTGCCAAAACTTCATTCCCATCGGGAGGATTCTTACAAATCCAGGCTGTCCAGGCTGCCAAATTCTGGGACAAATTGTTCCCTACAGAGAACTTATGGAAAGAACAAGGGTTCTGATATATCAGAACCATGATCTACAATTATACTAAGAAATAATAAGAACAATTTCTTGGTTGTTTCAGGCCGATATGGGAAAAATGAGACTGTACTGGTAAAGTGTATAAAATTTGAATTAGATCTACTTCAAGAATCATCAGTGAAAACTTAGGTGTATGCAAAGGATTCTGAAAAGAATTAAAACCTCTGAGGTTAAGGAACATCTTTCTCACTCATACCCCAGTGTATGGTTCAAAATCCAGTGATATTGTGGATGCATCTTTGGTTGCAGCTGCTGATATGCTGTCAGCCAGACAATATATCCTGTAGGGTCCTGTAGTCTGTGTGAATTGCACTCCAGCTGCAAAGTTCATCCCTTTTCATCTGGATGGGTTTTTAACAATGATCTCTGCTATCCCCATTGCCTAGACAGAAATATCTATAAATGGCAAACTCCCTCCCTCTCCCTCCAAAACCCTGAGGTAGCAGAATGAATGCAGCACACATGGTGCTAAGTGTTTTAGAGCAAAAACATGCCTAATACATGCAAATACTGACTTTAACCATTATGAACAGACATGATTTATGTGCCTGTCAGCAAGACATCAATCATGACAACAGAGAGTCAGCAGCAATATCAACAACAGTAGCAGGAGTGGAGGGTCAGAGCCAAGATGGGATAGTCCTTCTCAGCCACCCAGGGGGAAGAGAGAGAGATGGATGAAGTAGTAGGAATCTCCATAGATTGTATTTTATAGAAAGGGATGCTAAATTTTAAAACATCTCTCAAGCCCAGTTAATGTCTGATAGGGTTTCTTTGCTAGGTATAAAAGAAATAGATAACCAGTAGGGACATTTGGAAATGCCATCAGATAAAGGATCTGAACATAACAAAAAGAAGACAGACTTTTACAAATATGACATTAAAAGTATTTAAAGGGATCTTCACAGGAGATATCTTGAACAATAGGATCTATGATTTACAGTACAGTGCACCTGCCAAGTGCATTTAATTGTTAAACTATACTGTATCACTGACCTAGAAACTGAAGCCAAGAAAAAAACATATCAGAGCTAAGCTTATGCAGATTGATTGCTCAGGGAACATAATATCTGAGGCTACTCCTTGATAACCTTGATAACCAATTTGAATTCCAATTAATCTAAAAAATATCAGTTGATGCTAAGAAGCGAGGTGGGAACTTGCAGAATTTGAATTTTTGTCCTTTTGTAGCTGGCAGAAGAAGGCAAAGGAAGAGAGGATGTTGGCAGAGATGGAAGTAAAAACAATGATGTCTTAGTTAGATATCTCAGACAGCACTTGCAATTGGCTGGGACTGTTGGATAAAGATGCTTAGATTTTACTGGCAAATTGTCAACTCTGAAAAAACCCTACCGAGGAAAAACAAAACCAACTTTGTGTTCATTACATGGACTGGTTTGATGTATTTGCTTCCAGTTGGGACACACAGAAAAAGTCTCAAAGGACCACTTAAGATTGCCTAGCAATGGATTGTCTCTCTGTCTTGACATCTAACATGAGACTGAAGGCAGAATCCCATCCCAAGACTGGGTGAAATATAGTAGACCAAACGATGAATAAACCATTTGAAATGAATCTCAGAATTACCACTGGCAAGAGTGTTGGCACAATTTCAAACACTTTTTTTTTTTTCTCTCTCTCGCACGATGTGGCAGATGTTAAAAAGGAGCTTATTTTGTACTTCTTAAGACCACCATCTTAGAGTAATTGCAAAAGCTGCTGAAGTTCTTCACTAACATGACAGTAGAAGCATCATAAATGGGTGGTGCCCTGGTGGGATCGATATAAATGAGACAGATATGAGGAGGAAGATATTACAAAGGAAGTAAAAGAACGTAATTGAGGTTCCCTTTTCTGAGAGCAGAGTATCCAAGTTCTGCTCTAAATAGTTGTCAATGTCTTAAGAAATCAGAATAAATGTAGAAAATAATCCGAAGCAGGAGGAAATTCTTATCACATAGTGACATAGGCACATAGTGCCAGAGGGCTAACAACATGTGCTACTGTGTTGTGCCAAATATTTTAGGAATTGTTTGTTTGTTTCTTTAATAAATATTGCAAAATGTTACTGATTTTCTAGGCTTATTCTTACCCTATCAAGTGTAGAGCATCTCATGATTTTGGATGACAGACATCCACTAAGTTCAACAGGATTGTTTACACACAATATCCACTTGGCTTACACTGTTCTGCAACTCTTTCATATTCAAATTCATCTCTATCAATGCAAAACAAAACCCTCAATCTCTATTTATGTATTCCAATGTTGAGCTGCTCCAAACTGATGAAGCATATCTCGAAAACTACCAATGGTAAGATTTAAGATTTTCAAACCTACATTTTGTTCGACCTTACATTATTTTCTGAGTAACTTCAGTTTATGTTAGCCCATGTTTTATAGCCATCATATAGTCATATGCTTTATAATATTCTTAACAGACTGCTACAAGAAATTAACTTGAGCTGCACTGTGAAATCCCAGTCCTTCATTTATTTTCTGATTTCAATTAACAGTTTTTTCCTCTTAACTTCATTTTCTTTTACCCTAGTGTATACCTTCTTGCCCAAAATTCAGATTCTTTCTGTTAAAAGGTAAGTATTCACAAGCTAGTTAAACCCAAAAAGTAGTTTCTTCTACTTTCAATGTTTTTGCTGTTTTTCAGACTTTCTGCCAGTATTATTACTAAATGGCTAGCACACCCCAAAAGAGTTCAGAGAACCCTGTCAAAATAAAATGTCATTTTTACACATGCCCTCTGAGATTTGGCCCTACTAAAACAAATGAGAAGGTGAACTTGTTTTTACCCCAAGCTAAGTTTCTCCTTCATATTAGGAATAAACCACGTATAAAGGAAATTTGTTCAGCTCTTTGGACAGCATGAAAACTGAACTTTTCTTTTTTTCATGTATGCATAGCAAGATATTCTGTTAGGTTTGATACCTGATCTACAATTTAACACTCTGGAATCTCATGGGCATCAAACCTTGGTATTTCTTCTCCTTGAAAAGCAGCATTTAATATCAAGAGGCACAGTGAGATGTTTTAGTGCAATAAAAACTTTCTAAAATATTGGAAGTCCATCCATTCCTGAGAAAATTCAGATCATTTTAATGATGATCATGCGAAAGACTTTCATAACCCAAGAAAGAAGCAGGGATCAGAAAAGCAGACTTCTGAAAGTATGTCTTTTAACTTCACCGTAGTATTAAGATATTACATTAAGATAGCATTAAATAAGGTGTTGGATCCATTTGTCATTTCAAAGTCCTGTTTTTGATCCAAGATGCAGTCCAGCCATGGCTCAGTACCCAGTCCAGAAGTTTGGGTTTTCAAGAGCAGTAATTAGGCAAGGCAGTGACAATATGGTCATACTGGTTATATAGTAATTAATTCATGGATCTCTGCATCATGATCTGTTTTGTGGGCTAAAGAGGTAGAACAACTACTGCTAAGCATTAAACTTGTTTTCTTTCTTTATTTTAGGCCTGAAAAATAAACGAATCTTAAATATCATTATATCCATCTTACATTTAAGATAGAAGTCAGAAATTCAGTGAATAAATAAATAAGTCACGATGTGCAGGATTTAAATATTCAGAGAGCACTTAGAGCTCTCCTTGACTCTGCATGGAGAAACTAAACTTGACTAAGTTGGAGAAACATGTAAAATTAGTGCTCACCAGTCCGCCAGGCTTTGATTTCCCTGGATTTTAGCTGAACCTGATTTATTAATATATCTATTGTTTCCATTTTCCACTTATCTTTTTTGTTCCCTTTCATATCACCGATCTTCTGGAATGCATTTGAATCTCACTGGAGAGACCTGTGTCATAGCTGCTATTTCTTGGGTTACATTTTTTCTGTTCATGTCAGTTAGCATGTCTTGGGAGTCACAAAAATATGCATTTTACAGTAAGTATTTCCAGCTACAGTAGCTAAGTGAATGCAACCAGTTAAGCTTTTTCACTCAAGAGTAGGAAACCTGTGCCACATATACTCGTCTTAACATGTCTTTCTCTTCAGCGATGAAAGATCTTCTGAAGACCTAAGCTGATCAGTAGAGGCTGTGGAGATGGATCAGTCATGTGAGGCAGAAATGCACATACCTTTTTCTGAAAAAAAAAAAAAAGAGGCACATTTGTCTACGATGGATAGTCACAACATAACTTGCTTTGCATAAAGGCAATTGCCTGCGGCACCTAGGAAATACAAAGACACTTAAGAAGCTTTTGCCTATACCCTGTCTTCATTACAATAAAACTCATTGTTCAGAAATATTAATGATGAACTGTTCTAGCAAATCCTCTCACATATTCTTTGAGACTGATTCTAATAAGCTGTAGATTTTTAAAAGGAGATTTTCTCTTTACTTAGCATGTATGAGCAGTAACCCTTGTCTGCACAGCAAGTTTTCCTGGTATAGATTTACTGGTAGAAATATACCAACAAGCCCTCTGAAGAATGGATGTTTTGTAATAGCTTAGCTGAGTTTTCTTGCTCAGATTAAGCTTTTAAAGAAAAATGAAAGCTTTGTCAGTATAAGTGCATCTGTGAGGCAAAAAGAACCTATCCCTGTATCTCTCTGTTGTCACATTTAAGTATAGACAAAAGTCTAAACATTTGTAAAAACAGAAGGACCACTAATTAGTGCATATTTCTATTCTCAGGTATGTCTGTGTAAAGTCTGAGTACTTTTAGACTCTGTACTGATACCTATAGCTGGGTCACATATTTTCACCTGCACATTATTACTGAAGAGCTGAAACAGAGCTAGAAATTCCTTAAATGTGTTTCCTTAATATGTTTTAGGCCTTTTAAATTTTAGACTCAGTTTGACTTCAAAGGACTCAGGCATGGACCTCATTCATGTTACTTTGTCGCATAAAATGTAGGTAGAGACAGAAGAAAAAACGTGTGTGTGTGTGTGTGTGTGTGGAGATGTTTGCCCAGTACAGATATTTGTATCTTGTATACTTAGGTAGATTAAAAGCTGTGAAAAATGAAGAACGCCCAGAAAGGATAATTAGAGATTAAAATATGTTAACAATACTATTCATACCAGCACTCACAATAGACTAGTTTAAAATCTTTTTACAAAACCAGGTTCTAATCAATAACAGAACTGCTTCTATGTGTGGAAAGATCTTTAAAGTTTCAGGTAACATCTGTACTAGTAAACTAAACAGTGCCAAGTCCTCTATCCTAGTCAGGCACCACAGTTTGCCACATCTGTAAAATTAAGGTCCTGGCCTTCAACAGTATCCAGACTATCCAGACTTCCTCCTGGGAATGACCACCACCCATACCTACTCCTGTATATCGTCTGGGAATGCCTGGATGCTCATTGGAGTGGGTGAAAGTCATACCAGGTACTATGCTAGTAATTTAACAGAACAGGGTTGAGTTTCAGTGCCTGGGAATGTTTCCAGGTACTCTTTAGTGGTTATAGAGAGTTTCAGAGCTCCAGAAATTGAGATTCAGATGATACCTGGCTAAACCTTCTCCTATATATCCTCTTTTAGTGTGGTTTCTTTTCTACTTCAGAGAAAAAAAAAAAAAAAAAAAAACACTGCTTTAGTGCTAGAATATAGGTACTATTTTTTTCAATGGGTTCATGTTAGCATGTTAGCACCTGTGAGTTCTGTTTTCTCCAGAGAGAAGAGAGGTGAATAATAGAACAAAGTTATGCAATAGAACATTTTTTCAAGAAATGTAATATTTTTAAAGCCTTGAGACCATATAAATGAAAGAATGAATGTTTTCACCTGCATTTTTCACTGCATTAACAAAATTGTATACAATTGCTGAAAACTTTAATGGTATACATGTATATATACACATTATATATACTTACAAGTATCCCTCTCTTGTTTTAGATAGTAGCAACAGTGCTTATTCCCTCTGTTGTTCATAGGAAACCTGAAGTGTTCTAGGATTATACTGAGAAGATTGGTTGTCATCATTGTTGTTTTTGTTCTTGTCAGCAAGAAATGTTAGGAATGTTTTTCCTTTCAATTTTGTAGCTTCTTCCCTTCTAATCTGCTTTCATAGGAAAATCAAAGCATAAAACAATTCCAATGCTGGTTATTTAAAAATGACTGATATATTCTTAAGTGACTGGCAGTGTAATTCTGAGAGGAAAAAGAAGGAATGCAAAATGACCTATCCAAGCCAAAGGAGGACTCTTTAGCCATGTGGCTGAGTGTAAGGAAAAAAAACTACTTCCATATCATAGAAATCTCCAAGCTGTTAAAACAGAGAGGCTGTGGCCAAAGCCTTTACTAGGGAGGAAACTTGGTTCTTGCCGGGGAATTGTTCAGGGATGCTAGACATGCTAGTTAATTAATCCAAACCAAATTATAGGATTATCAATGATAATCCTATCCAGTCTAGCATTTCTTGTATACTAACATGATTTATTTCTATTTCTAAAATTAATCTTATTTTATTGTATGAAAATGCCTAAAAAGCTGATAAAAACAAGTTAAGAACTTGACCTTCTTGATTAGCACCTCTACAGATAATGCTGGCAACTTATATTGGACTACATTTCTTCAACTGATTAAAGTTAAAAGTTACAGGCCTTAATGAAGAGATGTGCCTCCTTCTGCACTGAGCTATCTGCCTGAGGCATGTTAAGCCTTAGAACTGTTTACCATAGCTAAATCTACAGCATGCTAAGCAGTAAGATGCTGGCACAGTGTTCACAGTCTGGTATGAACACTAGGAAGCCATAGTAATATTGGTCAGTTCTTCATAACTTCATTTCCCAAATGTTCATAATTAAACAGTTTTTATTTAAGTAATCAGCATGAAATCCTTAGCTTTATTTTTGCAACCGGTATTGTGTTTATGGAGCCAAATATTGAAAACTTTGATACTGAATACCTTGTATGTGTTAATTTTGGCAACCTCTAAAGATTCTGTAGATGCCTTGCTATGTTACCACCACCCACTCTTCAACCCCCTGGCCATCAGTCACTCCAAACCACTGAGACATGTTTCTCTTTTAATACTTTCTTACAGTATTTCTCATGAAAATCACAGGGAATCGTGTGTGATTTCAGCAGAGTGAAACTTGATCTCAAAGTGTCTGTAGGACCAGAAGTTTTTAAAGAAAACATTTCTTAAATCTTGTGTTCACTGCTGCTTCAGCAGGCCAATTAGACTTGATGGGAATTCTAGAAAGCTGTCGCCAGGCATTGCAGCAGGAATAGCAAACAAGGACCAAAGCAAATAAACGAATGGGTAAAATGTGGTCATCCTCAGAACCTCCTTGCTGATGACCTTCTCGTCTTTACAAAGGGATGGTGGGGAAGGGACTCCAGGTTAATTAGGTTTGACATTAGTTAACAGCAGCAATTACTAGAGAGTAATTAATCAGGGAAAGTCTCCAAACAGAAGGAGAATAAATAAACGGGCAGTAACATTCTGATCCATTTACCCCCTTAGATAAGGATGTGCCCCAGGTGTCAGGCTGAGGTGGGACTAATCTGTCTTGCTCAGTTTCTTCATGGAGCTTGAGTGACTCTTCACATATCCATTTTGCTTCCCATGGAGACAAACAAGCATTTGCCAAGACACTAACAGCATAGTTGCTATAAAGTCTCGGGACAGAAAAAAAAAAAAACACACATTAAAATTCCTTGGATTCCCCTACTTCTTTTGTCAATCCCTTTTTTCTTAGGAGATCTTCAACAAGGCTTTAGTAATACGAGCAAAATCATCTTTCTTGTTTCATTAGGCTGGAATCATTTCCATATTGCATCAGTGGTGCTTTCTGGATTCACAACCAGCAGTTTTTCATAGCAGCCGATAATAAAGGACTTCAACTACCTAATGCCGGCCAAAGGAATGGCCAATTGTATGGCACGTCCTGAAAACCTGCAGTGAGCACCATCGACTAATTTAGCAATCAGCCATGGCTTTGCCACAAGCACCTAGTTAACATTGCCCGAGGGCAGAGTGCTAGACTGTGATCAGCTGCAATATAGTCCCAGGTTCCCTCACACAAATCTACACTAGTCCTGCACCTGGCACAAGTCATTTCCACTCCTGTGTGCCAGCTCATGTTGGCTGGTGCTGCATGCGGAACAGATCCAAAGCTCTGAGTGGTCCCACATACATGGACCAGGATTAACACCGCAGTGGGTGCTCTCTCTCCACTCAGACAGCTAATGGATATGAATATTCCTTAGAAAGGAGAAAGAGAGCATTTGCTACTCATTTCTGCCTTGGCTGGGCATGAACTGATTTCCAGTCCTATCCATCTAGCTTATAAGGACGTTTTTGCCCACAGTGTATTGCAGAATGCCGAAGGGATGAAGAGAGAAGAATAAGCTTGTACAATATTTAAGGCATAATCTTCATAGAAGGACATATTCCATTGAGTTACTTTACTCAGAAAGTCAGACTTTCTACTGCTAAAATATTAATAAAGATGTTGGAATTGTTTCCATGCAGATGTCTACATCTTTCCCATAAAAAATCCCTGAATTATTAAAACCAAACAAAAATGCTGCTGTATTAATCTATACAGCTTTGATGAAATTCTGTACATACCACATTCTTTTCAATGCAGATAGGTTTAAATAACTCTAATGCAATAACCTCTCTTAAATAACTACAGAAAATCACAATTAAATAAATACTACTTGATAATTCAGCTTTTACTTAGCTGCCAACATGTTTGTGGGGAAGAAGTAAGTAAAACTTTAATTATAAAAGGATGGTTGATTCCAAATATTTTACTGAAAGAAGTAAATTTATAAAACTTTACAGCAGTAGTTAAGCTACTATGAAAAGGAAAAAAAAGGAAGAGAGAACTTAGCCCAAAATAAACATAGAAGATCAAGTTATGAAAATGAAGAGTAATACGCCTAAATCATTCCACTCCTTAGTGATTTCCAATTAGCTTGGGGCATGCTTTATACCACCAGACTAAAAATTAGCAATGTATGCATGTGGAAAATGAGAACATGCATAGAAAGTCTGTTGGTGAAACCCTGGTTCCACTGAAGCCAAATGCAAAATTCCCATGGACTTAGGCAATGATGGAGTTTTTCTCTACACATGCAAACTCCCATTGACATTGAGAAGCAGACCTGAAACTCCTATTAATCTTTCATGATAATTTTTCCCGTTTAAAATGTTTTTTCACCATCAGAAGCATATATTATATGTTGTATACACGGATATGAAAATAGTATGCAAGACATGAAGACTTATTCAACAGCTGGCTAGTGTGCACTAAGTCTGTGTAACATACTACGATATTTTCAAAATACTAGGTGGAACTCCTGACAAAGACTGCAAGAGAGCAATGCAAGGGTTACTCATGCTTTGAACAAGTACAGGATTTGCTCTGTAAGCTGACAGGCCTTATTATCTGGCAGGTGGCAAAGACCAAACATGTTAAACCAAAGATGGGGACAAGACAGTTGCAGCATCTAATGCTGTAACTAATCTAAGACACTATTCAAATTATTTAGGAACTGATGTTCTCTATCTCACTAGAAGGAAATGGAAAATTAAAGGAAATGTTTCAGGTTACATCAGTGAATGTATCCGTGATCATGGGCAAGTCACTTCTTAATTTTCTGTGCCTAAATTCCTCACTTCTAAAATGGACCTATTGCTTGCCTAATGAGAAATTCAGGTTATTACAAAAACAACAAAAAAAGTTTCCAGGAGCTGCAATAATAACAACCATAAAAGCAGACTACATTATAATTTAGCAGATGCAAAGAGGCATCACTGGGCTCTGTTATACATTGGTGGGAATGTGGGGGAGTGCAATGTAGTGACAGTCCTGCTGTTTTTCAGAGCAGATCTCTGCATTTATGCAGAGTTCTATCAAGAAAAAACTTCTCAAAGAACTTCAAAGAGGCTTGGTCACAGCAAGGCATGAACATGGTTGTCCTCCTCTTGGATTCCTGTCAATATATCAGCAGGATGCTGCCTTGCACAGAGAGATTTTACTGACTTCCATTTCCACCAGCACAGGCATATCTGCACCACACTCCACTGCTAATGTTGACATGCTCTTCTGTTTAAGCAATGAATGATCAGAGATTTTTAGGTATAAAAAGCATTGTGAAACAGAGCACTTGGGGAATTCTTTGCTATATCTCTAGATATTGCAGAATATAGATTTTCATTTTCTGTTTTTAAGTGCATGGTAATTAAAAAATTTCCTTTTCTTACAGGAGTGCAAGCTGACACTAGATGCAAACATAAGGCTTGGTTTGTTGTTATTTAAACTTCTTTAATCCTGACTACTCGTGCTTGTGGAGAAGGGAGGCATAGTTGGAAAGAAGCCATATTTTTTCAAATTGATTAAAAACACCTTCTGAACAGTAAATAACTTCAGGGGGCTGACCTCTGAATCAAGTGATACGCCAGAGTTCAGCAGTAAAAAATAAGATTCCTTTCCCAGCATTTTTGAAGGCTGGCTTGTCAAGTACTCTTTTTGACGAGTTTCCGGATTAAAGATCTGTTATTTGCTTCTTGTCAAACAAGTATGCTTCCAGTGGACTTTATAGGTTAAAAATATGCAAGAGAAACCAGCGTATCTTTTCTCAGTGTGTGTGCAATTTAGTGCTGTTTGATCACATATAGATAGCACTGGAGAAATTGCTGGCATTGTTTCGTGTCATCTGACAGGACAGCACAATAAATTTTACTGCAAGTTGGCAGCAGGAAGAGCTGCTGCCGGTCAGGTCTGAGGTGACTGGTGCTTTTACAAGGGCTGAAGGAGCCACTCAAATGTAGCCAAGCTGCAGGCACTGTAGTAAGTGGAGTAAGCTGGTTTGGCCTCAGCTTGTTATTTCTGAAGGTTTCAAAACCTATAGTTGAAATGAGTTTATATTTTTCTTAATCTGGCTCCACAAATGGTGCCATCTACATTGAATACACAACACTTGTCAATGTTCATTAAAATAAATAAATAAGTAAATAAATAACTCACAAAAGTTCAGAAAAGTAGACAGGAAAGCAAGAAAGTGACATAAATGAACAATGCAAAAGGTATTTGATATGCAGACTCATGAGTTTATGCTGTGAAAAGAGTTCACTCTGCAGGGATCACACTTGCTTGAAAGGCTTGGCTGCTTAAGTGAGAATTCTGCAAATAAAAAATATTGTTATTTTCACAAATGTCCCCGGGCTGCGAGTGCTTACCTACTGTTAACCCAGCTGTCTACCCAGCTCTGCTTCTTCCTCCTTATTCTCAGTTGCACATAAACTGATATAAAAATTATCCTCAAAGGAAGATTTTGATATTATTCCCCGCACTCTTAAGGTATCATATTTCTATTGCCCTTTTTCCATAAGGTCTGAGCAATCAGTGTAGCTCAATTCATCTTCAGCAAAAAGTTGCTGATGCCTTTGTATTTCCCTGGAGATATCCCTTTAGCAAAAAGGGACCAAACCTCTTGATGAAGACACAGAACCACAAGTGTCTTCCATAGCTTACCAGGTTCCATTGCAATTTACATCGAAAATACAAACATCATTAAAGCAAAGTATTTTCTTCTAAACTGTTTATTGAAAGCTCCCAAGAGCTTTCCAGACATTGCAGAGAATCTAAATTTCAAAATCAAAGCATATGAATTCTAGCCTAAGCACTTGAGTGTTGCAATAGATCCACTGCTTCTTAGAAGAAATACTATTTCACAGAAATTAGAGAGTTTATGTGACCTTTTAAATGGGACTTAATAGTGCTTTTATAAGTATTATGTCCTCTGAAAAAAAGATGTAATACTTATTAATGGTCAGGCAGAAACATAAATTTTATATCAGTTTTTGTCTGTAAACCATGAAGCAAAAATGAATCATTAAGTCTTGAATGCTTAAGGATCAATTCATTATGTTTATTAGTTCTCCATGCCTGGTAGTGAAAGACAGTCTTTGCAGAGGAAAAAATAACCAAATAGGAATTACACTTTTAATTATTACAAACTTATATTGAATAACATATATGTTCCTTCCATCAAAAGAGAACATATAAGCTTGAGCAAATACAACACGTCTTGAAGGGCACCACTAGAGGAAACAGGGCAAAGATATGTCATCCTTGTACTTGCCCCCTGTGTTGTTTATACTGGTTATATTCAGTCCTTAGCATAAACAAGGGCTTCTCCAAGGTTATCTTCAGCATCTTCTAACAGAGGTAACTAGAGCACTTACAATAGACACTCTGAAAAAAATGATGAAGCTACACCGACTAACTTTGCATTGAAGTAAATTTCCAACAGAGCAGAAATATCAGCTATGGGACAGCAACATTCTATACTACCGTCATCATCTTTTATGAACAGATGGCCATTCCAGAAGGTTTTAACACCTGTGATGGTTGCATCCCATTATTGTGTTTAGTGTGACACAGGCTTTACATCTAGTCCCTTAGCAGAATACAAAAGACCAGAATCCTTTAAGTTCAGCTACACAGACACTGGGTAGATCCACTATGCCAAGAAGATACTTCAGATAGCTCTTGACACCAGCCTTACATTTAATATTACCAAAAAGAAGAAAAATAGAAAAAAAAAAAAAAAAGATCTTCTGATTTTTTTTCAAAGATATACAGTATGTCAGAAATGTAGGAGTAACTTCTATTTTTGCAATATCACAGTTTTAAGTGCATTTTCAGTTCTGAAAATATTAACATTAGTAATCTCCAAAAGTGAAATTCTTAACAGAATGTTTTGAATTTTACTGTTCATTAATGTTTTAAATCAAAAGAGCTAATTTCATGATTTTTTTTTCTTTTTCCCTGAATTAAAATATTTAAGAACATTATTTTTGAAAAGCTTGCATTTTTATATATATAAAAAAAATCTACCTTTGTAAAAAAAAAATTACAGGTCATGTCCTATATGAAAACTTGCAAAATGAGTCAAAACTCTGAAATGCTGAACAATTTAAAACTGAACTTCAGCAAAAAGGAGGTTGTCTTAGAAAATAGTAATATAAATTATTTCTAATTTAACCAGATTTAATCTTCCCCTTTTCAGCTAAAGAGCATTTTGTTCTGTTTTGTAGTATAGACAATGCCATGATTCAGATGTATCAACACTACAATAACTCAAATATAAGGAGGGCATTTGCAGAACGCAATGCTGATATGAGTCAGCTCTAATTTGAATGTGGAGAAAAGAATAATTATTACACCCTGGAATATAGAATCTTACTGTCTATCTCCATTTGTTTTGTTATCTACAAGGCCTGATATTTAGAGAAAAACACATTAAATGGAGTTTATTCAGCAGATTTTTCACTTTTCTGTTCTCGATCTATGAGTGAATCAATTACTTAAAAAAAAAAAAAGACATTTTCTATGATTAAAGACTAGAGGTTATTTGTGTAACCTTTGGCAAACTCGCATGTTCAGGGTGATCAGTCTGTTATTTGGTGACCCTATGGCAAGGTGTTAGCCCAAGGTCGGGTTGGGGAGGACCAGAAAGGCTGCCGAAAGCACCAGTGGGCTGGTGGGAGGCATTCAGATTGGCAGTCTTGCCTCTAAGGAACTGGCATGGTACAGTCTCCATCTGTATCTCAGTACAGATTTTTTTACAGTTATTTTACTACTCTTAACAGCTAGGAAAAGAGGGTTAATTTGAAGGGGGATTCACTTCGGTATTTGGTTCATCTCAGTTTTCATGTTTCCTGAAGGAACAAGTCCTAAAGTCTAAAAGATGTTTTAAGAACTTGTTATAATAGTAGAAATTGTATACATACTCTTGAAAGTCTGCTTTTTAATTTTTATATTCTCAGAGGCTTTTCTAGATAACTCAAGTTGATGACACAGGGGACAACAACTAACTGATATGTAGGGTCAAACTGTGCCATATTAAGACAACAAAACTGCCTGTCTCTAAGTTGCACAAAGTTTAATCTGCATAAAAATACATATACTGAAATGATTTCTATAAATATAAGAGATTTTTGTACAGCAGAACTGATAATTTTAGTAATAAATAGCTTTGCTATTTTAAGAACAGTGCAGAAAAACTGCTTGCATGCCTAACTCCACTATTCCTCAAGTCTCAATAACATGAACATTGTAAATACTGTTGGCCAAGTAATTTAAGAAAAGTCTATAATACAAAATGGCATTTTAAAACAAATGGTTTTATTTAGAAAGCAGCAAAATGAATAGCTTAGATCTTATCAGAATAATTATGCATTTTCCTTTAAAAATAATTTCACTAAAAGTCATGTCCTTCTGTAGAACATGTTGATTTCAGTGAATCAGCAATTTTCCACATGAAAAACATTTCTGCAGGAAAATTTCCAAGCTCTAGCTGTGAACATTATGGATTTTGAGGAATCTGAACACACTATAACCAGAAGTATGTGAGATTATACATATGTACCTAAGGAATATACAATTTTCTTGTATTTCTTTAACCAGGAGTTTGATGTGAAAAAGGTACTTTTTTCTCATTTTTTCTTTCTTTTTTTTTTTCTTTTTTCTTGTTAGAATATTGGCTGAATTCATGTAAGTTATGCCCTGTTAGTTAACTACTAATATTTTTACAGACAACTCCTTTTTAATAAGTTGTATGGGCACATTTCAGAAACCCTCAGGCTGCTATATATTTATAAAAGTGTTAGTAAAATATTTGTTCACATTTTCTGCTTTATGATGTTGAGAATCATCTGTTCTCACAGACGCACACAACCATACAGAGTCATGAGTTCGGTAGCAAATCTCTGAAAGAAATAATGACAATTAGGCAAAGTATTATGAGAAAGCTAGTGGTTAAAATAAATATTTCACAAGAAAAGTAAATGGGTTGAAGTGTACTGCCATGGGAAAAAAATCAGTAATAACAAACTTTTCTTTAAAAACATCATCTTTAGCTGAAATTAAAAAAAAAGGAAGCAATGTATTCTGGTATTTTTTCCTACATGTAGCTCAACCATCTGTAACAAGAACCACTATGTTCATTTTTTAAAGCCCACTAGATGCTCTGCACAGAGCAGCTAACAACTTTTGATCACTGTCAAACTGGAAGTACCTCAGCTTAACTTCCTCCCACCTCTCCAGGCCCACAAGCTTCATGGTGTCTTTATTTTCTCCCATTTTGTAAATTCTTTAAACATAAAAATAGAAATTAGGAAACAAGTCTAAAGATATGAGAAAACAACTGGGGTGAGGGGTTTAAACAAGTTTTTGAGCCAGACACATGTTGCCACATGTTTCACATTACAGACCAGTGTATTAAGAGTAGACCACCACAACACACAGGTGGAAGTGTGAGTCTGGGACCCATTGAAGTTTGAATACTGAGAATTTTCCCAGTGTATCACAATTACAGAAACATCTGTGCTAAATAACTTTGTGCTGATCTGCTGTGAAAATTTAGTGTTCAACAGCCCTCAACATTTCTAATTTCTTACTTGTTGTGGGGTGGTCTGGTGTAACATATTGTGGTCACTGGTTTCAGAGCCATGAAATGGTTTCTTTTTCACACCTTCATTTTGTGTGTGCATGTGCTTATCAATTTAGAACTTTGTGTTTTCATGTTTAATTTCTAAAAGAAAGTGAAAGTTAGTTCTGAAGAGTCGCAGTTTAAAAGAATCTGGATCTGTGAAGGACAGATCCTGTGCTGGTTTGAAAAGAGAGAGCAATGCATGTTTACACCAGCTGAAAATAATAACGTCAGGTTTAGAAGCCAAAACATAGTTCTGAACTGATCAAACATTGACCTGATCAAACAATGAACTGATCAAACACTGAGTGAATGTGTGACAAAGATCAAAGCTAACAGGTTTTAAAATGATAATAGAATAGCCCAGAAGTTGTAAAATATAATGAAATGACCAGAAAATGATCTAGTGCCAAACAGATTATTTTTAGCTATGAAGTAAATAGCACTAGCAGGACATCTCAGACTTCAAGAGCAGGTTCCACCTGGAATGAGGCAGAAATGTGAAGTTTCTTGGAGACTCAATATTGACAGAACCTGCTCTTGGCATGGTAAGGAATATACAACTTCTTCTCATGTCACCTCTCCCACCCTAGGAACACCCCCAGTAAAGGCACAGCCTAGCCCTGCTTTCATGGTCATTAAAAAGAGAACATTCAATAAACTACTGAATTTGAGCAACTGATTTGTTAAGTCCTATCTGAATACTGCTGATGACAGTGATATTTGGCCTGGATTTGTCTCATTTGGCTTTAGAGGTTTTAGAGTTGGGTGCCTAGAATGAACAGTCTCTCCAAACTTGCTGGAATGAGAAAATCACCTCCAAAGGACAGTTTGTCCTATCACATAATCATCAAGAAGCAGGATACATCACCATCCAAGATGGCTTGTCCAGCTGTGCTTCAAAACAAATCTCTGCATCATTAGAATACTAGTCCTTTACTGACAGGCGATTCGTAAATCCCACAGTCTACCTTAAGGATTCTGATATTCACTAAAATTTTGCTCAATAATTTACCAAAGAGAGGAATAACTTTTTCTAGGATAAGTGTGCTGAGAGCGTATCTGGGGCAAGATCAAACCATTAGGCTTGCTTGGTTACATTCCTTTCAAAAGGGGGATCTGCTTATTTACATTGTATATGTAATTATATATTCAGTCAAATCCAACCCAGATGTCAATAAATGTCCAGATGTCGATTAAAGAAAAAGAAAAAAAAAAAAAAAGAAAGGGTAGGTAGCAGAAGTGGAAAATTCTCTGGGTGATGAGTGAATAAAATGCATTATAATCTTACATAATGAACTGTCAGCTGAAAGAAAGCTGAGATTTCAGATAGATCATGTGTCAAAAATAATATTTTGGAGTAAGATATGTAGCAAGCTAAAATTACAAAATACTAGTATAAATTAAAAAAAAAAAAAAAGAAAGAAAGAGAATCATAGAATGTTTGAGATCTGGAGCCTCTGGAGATCACCTAGTCCAACCCCCATTTTTAAGCAGGGGAGCCCAGGATCATGTCATGGCTTTTAAATATCTTCTAGCACAGAGAATCCACAACCTCTTTGGGCAGCCTGTGCCAGTGTTCAGTCGCTCTGAACAGGTAACTGATGAAATAACATTTTCATCATGTTCAGGTGGAACTTACCGTGTTTCAGCTTGTGGTCACTACCTCTTCTCCTATTGCTGTTCACCACTGAAAAGAGTCTAGCCCCATCCTCTCTACACCTCCTCTTCAGAAACTTATACTCACTGATAAGAACCACCCCACCCCAGTCTTCTCCAGGGTAACTAGTCACAGCTCTCAGCCTGAGGAGAGTTGCTCCAGTCCTGTAATCATCTCAGTAGCCCTTTTCTGGACTCACTCCAGTAGCTCATCTCTCTCGTACTAGGGAGCCCAGAACTGGACACTCCGGATGTGTAGAAGGGGAAGGACCCCCTCCCTTGACCTACTGTCAACGCTCTGCTTAATGCACCCCAGGATACCCTTGGCCAATGTACCCTTGGCATATTGTTTACTCAGAGTTAACTTGTTGTCCATCAGGACCCCCAGGTCCATCTCTGCAGAGCTTTTCTACAGCAGGTGAGCCCCCTGCCTGTATTAGTGCATGGAGTTATTCCCCCCTAGACATAGGACTCAGCATTTCCTTTTACTGAACATTATGAGGTTCCTCTCTGCCCATATCTCCAGCCTGTCCAGGTCCTTCTGATGGCAGCATAGTCCTATGGTGCATCAACCCTTCCTCACAGTTTGGTGGCCTCAACAAACCTGAGGGAGGTGTACTCTATCCCTTCACCCAGGACTCTGATGAATAAATTGAACATGATTGAACACACTGATGGGATACAGTGCTATTTACTGGCCTTCTAGTGCTATAGTGCTAGTACTACAGTGCTAATTACTGGCTAGTTACTAGACTTTGCACCATGGATCAAAACCCTCTAAGCTCTGTCATTCAGTCAATTCTCAGTCCACCCCACTGTTCGTTCATATAGCTCACACTAGACTTACTGAAATCAAGGTAGATAGTATCTACTGCTCATCCTTTATTTATGCAGTCAGTCATGCCATCATAGAAGACTATTTACCCTTGGTGAATCCATGCTGACTATTCCTGATCACCTTCTTTCACATGCTAGAGATGACATCCAAGCTGAGCTGTTCCATCACCTTTCCAGAGGTGGAGGTGAGGCTGACTGGTCTGTAGTTTCCTGGATCCTCCTTATTGCCCTTTATGAAGTCTGAAGTGGCACTGGCATTTTTTTCAGTGCTCAGATACCTCTCCTGATCACCATGTCCTTTTAAAGATGACTGAGTTTGCCCTAGCAATGGCATCAGCCAGCTGCGTTTGCATTTGTGAATGTCTCCCATCAGAGTCCATGGATGTTTCCTTAAATGATGTTTAACTCAATCCTTCTTCACCAAGGGAAAGCTTCCCTTTCTCCAGACTTCCCCCCTGGTCTCCAGGCTCTGGGATTCGTGAGGCTGGTCTTACCAGTAAGAAGTGAAGCAAAGAAGGTATTGAATATCTCTGCCTTCTCTTGTTTGTCACCAGGGCCCCTTCCCCACTTAGCAGTGTTCCCACATTTCCTTTAGTCTTCTTTATATTGCTGATGCATTTAAAGAAGTCCTTCTTGCTGTACTTGGCATCCCTTGCCAGATTTAACACCTATGAGCTTTGGCCTTCCTCTTTGCATCCCTGCATACTCCAACAGTGTTCCTATTATGCTCTCAATTGGCCTGTCCCCACTTCCACCTTCTATATAATTCTTTATTCTGTTTGAATTTTGACAGGAGCTCCTTGTTAATCCATGCAAGTCTACTGCCACCCTTGCCTGACTTCTTGCTCATTGAGATGCACCTCTCTTGAGTTTGCAGGCAGTGATCCTTGAATATCAATCAGCTCTCTTGCACCTTTTTTCCTTCTAGGGCCCATGGGATACTTTCAAGATGGTCATTGAAGAGTCCAAAGTTAACTCTCCTGAAATCCAGGGTTGTGATCCTGTTTTTTTTTTTTTTTTTTCCCTGCTTCCTCTTCAAGGATCTTGAACTAAACCATGTCATGGTCGTTGCAGTCAGGGCTGTCCCAACCTTTACATCTCCAGACAGCCCTTCTTTGCTTGTTTGTACAGGTCCAGCAACACACTTCTCATTGCATCCTCTATCACCTGTGTCAGAGTGTTCTCTTGAAACCTTCTGGATAGCTTGTGCCTTGCTGTGTTACCCCTCCAGCAGGAGTCTTGTCAGGGATGAGTTTTAGTAAAGCTGGATACCATGAGTATCAAAACCTTGCTTATCTTACGAGCTTTGTGAAGGCAAAATTTTTGTTTAACCCCACACAAATTTCCAAAATGTTTCTCACTCACTGCAGAGATATATCATCTCTTTATGATGATCTCTTTTGTAGCTGTGAGCATGACAGCTCACAGCTACAAACAAGCAATCTACTGCAGAATAGAACTCAGTTTCCAAAGGTTCACATTTTGGTCAAAACATATCCAATATTTACCAAATTACTTCCTCTCAAAAGGAGGTCTTTCCAAGGCCAGATGGACCTGCTTGTGAAAATGACCACAATCCTAGTTTTCCTACTAATATTTTGCCATTTATACCAACAACATTTTTGTCTCTTCATCCTTCTCCTGAAGCTATTTTAATGAAAGCTGTGTGTAAAAGACAGATTTTTTTAGTTATTCTTTTTATGGGGAAAATAATGGTTTTGTGGGATTGTTCTGAGTTTTGTTTTGTTTTGTAGTTTTTTTCATTCTCAAGAATTGCTGGAACATGTTTATATAGATTTTTGCCAAAAATCTCTTTCAGACAGAAACTATGAATATGAACTCTGGGAATGAATAGCGATCAATTAAGAAAACTATGAGAGAACTAAATAGAGGATAGAATGGAAAAGCTATGCAACTTTAATTATATTTGCCATTGGTCTTCCAGCTATCAGCATCACTAAGGAAAAGTAAATTATGATTCCTTTTAACATTAATTTGTATTGTTGCTTCAAATGATTCTTGTTTGGCTCCATGAAATAAAAAGTAAATACATAAGAAACAGTGTTTGTGTTTGAAATATTCGTTATTTCAAACCATCCTATTATTAACCCAAGAACCCAATAGAGAAATTATTTTACATATACAGTCATTAGGTTCACAATATCCATTTAGATATATCCATATGTGTTCTGAAAATGTTCAAAAGGGATTGTTAAGATGTAATATACAAAAGTTAATTTAATAATGTATTGAATGAATCATGGTAGGAAAATACACAAGAGGACAAATGAAGTCTAACTATGATTTAGGCCTAACACTTTACTGCCTTGTGTCTTATGTAATTTAAAAGACTAACACAAACAAAAAATCAGCATGAAATTTGTGCTCTGAGATGAAAATTCAGAACAAAATATAAGAACAAAAAATTATTTAAGCACAATCGGAGGGGAAAAAAAAGTCTATTCTTGTGCATCTTCATGTATGTCAGTGAAAAAACAAGGAGATCAAAAAACAAGTTTTCATAGCCAATCTCTGAATGGATTGTGTGCTTATTTCTTCTCTGGTTTCAGGGACAGCAAGTAATTTGACTTATGAAGGGTAATGTAGATCTCATTCTCAATGTAACTAAGGATTAGTAGGATTGCTATAGTACAAAGACCCAGTTTCACACTGAGGAGAAATACCTGGAGAGAGATACTCATGCAACCTTCCCCAACAAAGCATGATTCATCTCCACACAGCCAAGCTTGTCTCCTTTGCATAGTAGCATAGCCACATCTAGATTGTTTAGGCAGCTCCCCAAACCTTGCCAGGAATTGTAGAGGGGCCAAAACCCTGCCAAGGACCATGTTAGCAATTAAACAGCAACTGCATGCAAGTGCACTGACTATGTCCTGTTTCATTTAGCTGCAATGACACAGCCATGGGGAACTGATCAGAAGAGCAGTGGTGGAAGACAACTTATGCAGAGAAATTCAACACTATGACTGTAAAGGGAATTTTTGTCTTTAAGTTTTTGCTATTTAGAGTAAAGAGCGACTTCCAGGGTAAAGGTGTACATATTTCAACAGAAGATCAAGTCTCACCAAGGGTTGCCAGAGTTCTTACTGTCTAATAAAGAGTCAGCAAATTTATGTCGTAGTAAAAACAATTGGGAGTAAAATTCCTTAAAAAAATATTCCATTCATCTGACTACAAAGTGAGTATCAATAAATATAGTATTGAGAAACAGAGCAGCTTAGCAGGGTTTTAAGTAGTCTCTGCATTCTCACTGCTTCCTTACTGCTGCTCCAACATAAGCGCGCACACACACAGTTGCATACTCCATCGTGCTGCTTAAAGCAAACAGTGGATATGATGGGCAAACATTGTAAGCACAGATGTGTCCATTATAACCAGCATGAACTATGCTCATGAGGAGCGCTGTCACTTCTGAAAATCCAAGTGTCTCCGGCTGCGAAAAAAGCAGTGGGGTGTGAGAACAAAAGAAAGAGATGTTGTGATTAAGGCAGGACTAATCATTCATTAACAATATCCAGGGTCTGTCTCTCCAGCTTAGAAGTTAAGGATTTATTTCAAAATTACCTTTTGGCTTTTTTTTTGTTATTGTTCATTTCTTTTTTGTCTTTTGAAAACGATTTTTAGCTTCCTCTCCTGCCCTTTTGTCTAATGGCTCCTAAAATATGAAACAAATGAAAACATAGATCCAGTGAAAACAACTTTTTTTTTCCTCTCTCATCTCTTTTTCAAATCTCTCTCTGATGTATCATCTCTAAAGAGACGATAGAGAGTAGAAGCAGCATTCCCTTTTTCAAGCATGGCCCCTCTCGTGTCCAGCTTCACAACCTTCAGAGCGGGTACTGCTGTAAGTTTGTCAGGCCTCAGTGAATAGCACAGACCTATCCAGACCTCAAGTTCAAGTCTGGAAGTAGTTTATCTGCACATACTCAGCCTCTGAAAGTTACTGAAGTCTGCTTAAAGGAAGGGAGCTTGATTTTACTCTAAAGCCATAGGTCCTGTTTAGGAGTCCATAATTGTACTGCCTCAGGCTGAACTAATTCAAGCTGAGATTCAATCTTTACAGCAAAATCTGACTTCTGAGCAACCAAATAATCAAGTTGTCCTATAAACTCCTACACCGCACAGTTTATGTCATTATATCAACTACACTTGTACCAATAACCTGGACTTCACCAGGGCCTGTTTGCTGGCCTAACATCAACTAGGAGACTCTCACCATGCCCATACTGCTAAAGCCCAATTTTAATCCCCAGTACAAGAAAGTCATTGATAAACTGGAGTGAGTTCAGCAAAGGGTCACTGGGATGATCTGGGATTGAAGCACCTGAGTTATGAGGAGAACCTGAGGGAGCTGGTCTGGTTCAACCTGGAGAGGAGGTGGATTTGGAATGACCTAACTAGCAGTCTGCTAGTGCCTACAGGGAGGTTATCAAGAAGATGGAGCCAGGATCTCAATGATAGGAGGGTAATAGACGTAGGACATAAATTGAAACAAAATTCTGTTTGGTAGAAGAAAAGAATGTTTTATATTTTAGGACAGTTAGGCTTTGGAACAGGTGGCCCAGAGAAGCTGTTTAGTTTCTGTTCTCAGAGGTTTTCAAGACCAGTTTGGCTAAAGCCCTAAGTATCACAGAATCACGGAATGGTTGAGGTTGGAAGGGACCTCTAGAGATCACCTAGTCCAATTCCCCCTCTCAAGCAGGGACACCTAGAGCACGTGGCACAGGGTGGCATCCAGGCAGGTTTGAAGATCTCCAGAGAAGGAAACTCCACAACCTCTCTGGGCAGCCTGCGCCAGTGCCCTGTTCGTTACCCTCACAGTAAAGAAGTTCTTCTTCACATGGAGATGAAATTTTCTGTATTTTAATTTGTATCCATTATCCCTTGTCCTGTCACTGGCTACCACCAAGAGTTTGACCCGATCATCTTTACATTCTCCTCTCAGGTATTTACACATATTGATAAGATCCCCCCTATCTGAGCCCTGAGATAACCCTCAGGAGGTTGAACTAGCGACTTCCTCTGATCTGGGCTTACATACAATCTTATGATCTAAAACTTGGATGTGTAAATCACCCTGGGTTCTCAATAGAGCGGTCTAGGTGTCTCTAAAGGATTGTTCAACTGACCTGACTCAAAACTCTAACTTGGGATGATTTGACTTGCCTGTGAAAGTGGTCATTTTAATCCATAAACAAAACTTAGGGAAAATAATTTAAATGTAAACACCTGACATATAAATAGATACAATTTGACAGGAGGCATGTCAGTTCAAGACTAACTCCTTTTCTGCCTGCTAAGATTCAATTTTCTTCTCTAGTGACAGTGTCCCAGTCTGCTCCTGAAGGCCAAAGAACAGTAGTAGAATACCTTGCGCAGATAGCTGTTGCAAGATACTTGTCTATATTTGAAAATAAAATGGGAAGAATGTACTGGCTAAAGCAGTGGACCATAATTGTCCAAATTCTTTTAAATGTTAATACCTTCTTTGTCCCAGTTGTAACTCTTACCAGATATCACTCTCAAACATAAAGCTCAGCACAGTTTGTAGACTATTTCCAGTAAGCAGTGCAAATATCTTATTTGGAACAAGATAGAAAGCCTAGCTGGGGGGTACAAGCCATGCTGTGCCAGGCAGGGGACAATCCCAGGCTCAGGCATTTCTGCTGTCCTAACCCTAGCCAGTGGATGGTCTTGAACAAAACTGGCAGGAGCATAATTCCTTCATGACCACCAAACTTCAGTTTATAAAATCTGTTTTATTTTCCTAATAATGAAATGACCTTCCTGTGCTAGCTTCATGACTGGAGATTAATACACTCTGGGATCACTGCCCAGTCAGTTCTGCCAACACAGGAGCCATTCCAGGAGACATATTCCTTCAACTCCCTGGTTAGATTTCAGTATATTTCGATTTTCCATTTGTAGATTATAATTTTTTCCAGCCCATTGTCTTCTGGTAGCATACTAGGTCTATTGGAAAGTAGAATCAGCAGCAGTTTCCCATGCTAATTCATCTGCCACAGTGGCAGTACCTAAATGTCCACTTGAAATCTCCCAGGGTAAATAAATCTTCCCCCATTCTAGTGATTTATGCAGTAGCTTTTTCTTTGCATCATCCTACTTTAAATATTACACTAAGGTTGATTGTTAGAGAAAATCTCTGTAGTAAAACCCTACAGTTCAGTAATCTGCATCAAAAACTAATCACAAATGTGAATAACACATCGCTTTAAATCTGATCCTGTCCAATTCTTCATGTATTTTCAACCTGAAGTTCCTATGGGAATGCCCCCAAGTTATTTTACGACACTCCAGAACAAATTAATTGCAGATACAGGCAGCAAATCTACAAGCATTTCTCAGGAATGACTAGAGGTCACCCTCTCAACTGAGTGGAGGCTTTTAAGCTGTGGAGAAATCACCCCACATCTTCACACAAGGAAAGCACTAAGTGGTTAGGAAATCTCTAGGCTTGTCTGGACAAGACATAGGTGGCTTTTTGAGCAACCCCCCTGCAACTAGTCTTCTCCTCCAGATGTCTTTTTAACAAATACCGTGGTATGTCCCATAATTTTCATTTTGGGGATGATAATGTCATAGAAATCTTGCAAATTTTGGCATTTATTCATCACCTCAGCAACCATTCACTTTGGTGATAGTAATGATGTTAATTATACCTAAACTATTGATACCATTTGTTCTCAAATCATAGCATATGAACCTTTAAACTGTACTAGAATCCAAATCTCCTATGTTCAGTATCTTACAAGGACAGTGCAAGTTCTTCACTGATCTCATGAGAAATGGTACCTCTGTGAACAAGGAGCTTAACTTCCCACTCATTACCTTGCATCCAAACAAGATTAGATCTGACCTTGAAACTGCCAGCTGGTGCTGATACCCCATTTTGCAGTCTGTGAGCACAACTATTACTCTTGGATCAACACTGGCACAGATGTGTGGTTGCATAAGGTAAGGTGCATGGGATGGAGACAGTGGCACAAATCTGTGTACCAGATGGCTGTTAGGATCCAGGGGTAGCTGGTCATGCTAAGTGCAGAGAACTAAATGAAGGAATGCATGGAGGCTAGAGGCTTAAAAAAGCTTGATAGAAAGATCGTCAAGGCAACGGGTGTGGAATTGGAGTCCTGATGTGGGGAAGTTAGAGGGAAGCGGAGGAAACCAGGAGCTGCTCCTGTGCTCCTCAAAAAACATAAAAAGACAGTTTGAGAAAACCCTTGTCTATTTAGAAACCTTTTTGAAAAGATCACAGTGTTGTACACAGACCAAAGCTCCAATCATGCAAATGCTCAACTACAAATCTCAGAGTGACCCTGCTGATAGCAGTGGGACTGATTACATGGATGACGTTAAACATGTGTGTCCAGTTTGGGTGCTATTGTGATATGTAATAAATAATAAGAAGTATGAAAACAGACCTACCCTTTAGCAGCCATCTCATCTGTATATGTAGATCCACAGTCATAAATGATATAAATATAGCTGAAATTATCAAATATGTATTGAATGTAGATATTCCAGGATGCCTATAAAACACATTGAAAAATGTGAATTGATTACATAAGCAGCTTTTTTAATGAATGAGGCCTATAGATTTTACAGTATTTCTCTCTTTAAAATCTTGTAAAATACATGGAAGTCTTAATTATAGCTGAAGATATCTGAACTATGTTGGCTTTTGATTTTATAATACAATATGTAATTCCTGTTGGCATAATAAACCAATAAGTTTAGTATTTGTTATAAATGAGTTTAAATTTATAAGTCTATCAAAATACCTCCTGGTTCCTGTTAATGTTTAGGAAACATTTCAGAAATGTTTCAGGTTTCTGGCTGAAAGAATTGCCTTACTCTCTGCTGAGCTTCTGTTGGTCCAATGTCTTGAAGTAATCAAGAGTTATATGAATTATATGAGTAACATGCACGCAAACATTATGCATGAAGGTAGGAAAGATCCAGAAGGAAATGAAGAAAAATAGGAACTAGTCTGTGTGTATAAGGACTTCCTCCACTAAAATGTTTGGATGTGAAAAACTTCCTCCAGTAAAATGTTTGGATGTGAAAGACCTGTCCTGGGCTGGTTATAAATCACATAATGCTTTGATAGATATGAAATGGAAAGGCTGCCTTTCAAATCGCATATGAAATGCCTGCAGCTCCTACCAGTACCTTCCCTTTGGTAACAGATAGCCAACTGATAAATTTGTGCATTACCCCTATCACATTCTCAATTTTGCTGCTTTATGCTGAGACCACAACTCTTGCTTTTGAGTCATGGTCATATCAGAACTCCTACAAAAAGAGCTTCACTTCTTACCCTGGAGCTGATGGATCCCAGCAGAATGTGCCAGGGACCAGATGCTGCAGCTTGAAGATGGTTAAATGGCTCCTTTGGGTTTGTGCCCCTTATCATAGCTCCTGAAAAAATATGAAGCTGTAAACAACTGAAGCTCTCACGGGAAGGATGGTGAATTTGTTGAGGCCTGTTCCCTAATATTATCTGTCTAAATATGTAAAATTAAGAAGCAGACAATTCTGCTGTTAGAACTCAAATTTAGAGCATATACTAGAACAGTCTGGCAATGTTATGCAACAGAAAACTAGTAAAATCTTCTTGTCAAAATATTACATACACCAAAAAGGAGTTGCAGTAATTAGGTAGATCAACTAAAGCATGGTGCAAACCACAGTTTCTTGAAATTCTATCCCCAAGTCCCCAAGAACACATTAAAATGTTCCATGGTTGTTATTTTTTCTGCCTCTCAATAAAAATAGATTTTAAAATAGGATGCATATAAAGTGTTTTACTTTATAAATTATGCTGGCTTTTGGCTAGCTACATATTTTTTGTTGAAGTTCACACCATAATCTAAGTTATGTTAACTTAGGGTATGTATCTACTAAGTCAGCTGTTCAATAGAACATATATATGTGTGTGTGTGTGTATATATATATGTATACATGTATACATATATACATTCAAGGCTTTTCATTCCCTAAAAGATTGAGGAACATTGTGGATATTAGCTATTCAGAACTAAAACTAGTCAGCTTATAGTAGCATTTTCTCATTTCAGTTTTTGCAGGTCCAAACCACAATGATCCACAAGGGAATTAAAGCACATATTAAAGAGCATTTTTGCCCCTGTAGATTTTCCCCTCTAATTTACCAGAATTTTATGTACCCCCTTTTTGACCCTAGAAGAGATATTTTCTTCCATCTGGAGTGATTGTTTCATGTTAATATGCTGGTTTGAATATAAAACATAGGAATGTGGGTTAGCACAAGACCTAATGAATGCTCGAGGGCTTTTTTTATTTTGGGTTTTTTTGTTGTTGTTGTTTGTTTGTTTGTTTTTATCCTTAAAGAAACTCTCCATTCATTTGTTCAGGTTGGGAATGTAAGATTTCAGATGTTACTCATGCATATCTGATGCAAAATGCAAATATTAGGCAATAAATTCATGTTTAGACACTTAAACAAGCAGTCTGATTTAACACATTAACATTCTGGCAAAAATCTGTTTTATTTCCTGACATCTGTCATCTGAATTAGGTAAGACTTATTAAGTACTGAAGCCCTATCTTAGAAGAGAGACCTGTGGCTATTCCTGTTACCACCATTATGAAAGTTAAATTGGACAAAGATTCCAGAAAAAAAAAAAAAAAAAAAAGTCAGAACTGGGCAAACAGATTATATTTTATTTAGGTCATTTGCCATGGACAGAAGTTTCCATCTAAACTGGTCAGTTAAAATGGACCAGTATCTCTGGACCATTTCTTCCAGCTGGAAGAAAATCCGTCTTGTGCAGTTACCCATATTAATTTTCTTGTAAAGACTTTTGTAGCTAAGTACATTTCTGAGGGCAGAATTTGATTACAATGTTCTCTCATTGAGAATTTCCGTTTGCTTGATTTTTTCCTTCTTCCATATGTTCTACTTATTCTGAAGTACAAGTGTGTATTTGAACAAATGAAAACTCAACAATCCCTAGGTCCACTGTATTCTTAACTAAGCAGTTCTGCTAGAATGAAAAGGAAAAAAATATCCTCATGGTAAACGCAAAATTGCTTAAGTAGATACCCATATATGGTAATACATATGGGCTAAATACTAACATATTTGTCAGAAATGCATAACAAGAATCCTTATCCAGAGCCAAAGCCTCACAGGCAAAGGGCTGAATTTACCACAAGTTTCACTATCTCAACTGCACACAAAGCACATTTATTTTTTGGATACATCTGGATCATCATCCATCATGCATTCCATATGACATACAGCTCAATGGAGTTTACTTCACCTGGTTTCATGAAAGGGACCTTATTCTTCTTGCTATCAAATAATAAGAACTTTTGCTACTGAATACTAAAATGTGCTGCAACATGTGGCAGGCATCTGGGGTGGGCTGCCATTGCACTTGACTCTCACACAACAAAGTGAGCCAGCTCGCCTTCCAAAATCAACCCTATCCCTCTTTAAAATACATCTCATTTCAGAAACGCAGGTGCAAAGCACCACACCTCAGCAAACACTGAACACATTATGAGCTTCAAAGATATTTTGTTTCCCTCCATTTTTCTTAGACATGCCATGGAATAGTGTGCATGAAGGAATCAGTTTTCACTTGGTCAGTTCTTATTCAGATGAACTCTTTTCTTTTGTTTTCACTTACTCTTTTTCAATAGAATTTAAAATTATCATTAAAAATGCAGGTCACTGCTTGTGAAAGGAAATTTCAAGTGTCAAAGGAAATTTCAAGTGTTCAAGGAGGTGTCTCTCCTTTTGAACTGGAGGATTCCTGAAGCTTTTTAGTTAACCTTAACTAAACTACACCAACTACTAATTCACACTGTCTCTCTCAAGCATGCATGTGTCGGCAAGTTCTAGCCTGTGGGGTATAGAAAGTGGAAACTTTTCTGCTTCTTTCAGACTGCACCCACAGGAGATGTTTGTGCAAATGTCAAGGCTCTCATGCTCAAATATTGGCATCTGCTGCCTCAGTTTGCATGGCCTTGGTATAATCATTTACATCTGTGCAATATAAGTTAAAATTCAGGAACTGTACTCTGTCTGACAATATAAAGGTGTGTGAAATTACATTTTCTTTCAGGTCATTTTAATATAGCGGAAAGTGTAGGAAGGTACTAATTAAAGTTCTTTCCTTCAACCAGCATCTAACATAGTGGTGATGATGTATACTTGCTCCGTACGTGTGCAATCACTGACTGAGGTGTAAGACTCTGAACCCACTTTGTGCAGAAGATGAACGTTTGTCTTGTGTTACTTTTCAGTGTTGTATTGCATGAGAAATGCTTTCCTACACCAGATATTAATGCATAAATGAAAAGGTATTCATAATTTATTCGTCTTGGGTGAGGATGAAAATGATCACGAGAGAAATTCAAAACAGACTGGGGAGTTTTGGAAGAAGTCTTTCAAAGGGAAAATAAAATGCCAACATCCAAGGTTTTGCCAGACACAGGTAACGGGTTGTTCACGTCTGCCATCTGCAGCGGATAACTTAGACAAGCAAACCGTTCATTTCTCCAGCATAACTGCAGCTGTAGTGCTGTCACCTTAATGTAACCCTATGTAACCTCTGTTACTGAAGGGAAAGGTGACGATCTGACTCTTTACAGACAAGAATAGGAGCCAGGTGTGTGAGCACTGCATGTGCTGTGTTTCAATACCAAAGACTGAAGCATGTAGACACACATGCAGAAATAAACATATCCTTTGAAATATTAATGAAAGAATTCCTGGCATTCACTACTATACCTGGTTTTGCAAGGATTACAACTGCGAGCCATGTCATAGGTGTTTCAGGCATGAAACATTTGCAATGCATCAGGACAGTTATTAAGTGAATGCAGTGATTCAAAACAATCTTGACTGGAAAAGGCCTCATTTTTATTTACAGTCTGGGCTTTTCCACCTTTCCTACAGTATAAAAGGGCCTTAAAATGGATATAACTAATCCCAACCAATCCCACTCTAAGGCACACTTATGCTGCTTTACTGTGAAAATGAAAGTTCAAGATATCAAGAATTATGTGTGCAAAGCACTTACTGAATTGGACTTATTGCTAACTTTTTTTCTTTGATGCCAACTGTTAAAGGCAAAGTACAGAATTACATCTTCATCATATCAAGTTCAACACAGGAGGAGTGTGTAAAAACATGATAAATCAGTGAAAGAAATACAGAGCCAGATCAAGATTCATATTACAGTAAAGAAGTTATAAAACCACCTTAAAAGCATAGTGAGACAAGGAAGAAAAAATGCTCAAAAAAGCTAGTCTAGCCTGAAGAAACATTACACATTATCTTTAAGATAGTCTGAGGATCTATGATATCTGATACTGCAATATCATATTTATGATAATATGATTGCATAAAGGAATTGTTTTCTGAAGACTCAAAGATGTGGCTTCAGAAGTCCTTTATTACCCTGCTGTATGTTTCCGTGAGACTCAAGTTATTCCCTTCCAAAAGGCTCTAAACTTCTGCACACTTAGTGCTTACAACATTGTTAGCATGAAAAGGCATCATTTAGTGATTATTTCACTGTACCAGTTCACTTTGCAATTGTGAAGCAGGCAGCATGGACACAACCAACGCTGTGTTGTGGGTGGGAGAGCCCGACTCACAGAACACGGGTTGTGCTGCTTGGACTCAGGGCCGGGGACAGCCCCTCCTTCAGGATCAGGGATCAGTAGTTTGGCAAACAGCAGCTAAGCCACAGTGTTCAATAAATGTGAAGTGACTCCCCTTGAAGCAAGCTAGCATTCATATAGTACTCATTACTCACAGATAACATCCACAGAGGTAAAAAGGAATTCATATATTGCAAATTCAAACCCCAGCTTACCCACATTGATCTGTTTCTTCAGACAAACTCTTACTTTTCTCCTCACCTATGAAGATCTTAAGTTCTTCAAGGATGAGATTTTACTGGATGACCATTCATTACTTGAATCAATTGTGTTGGAGATCCAACATCAGCAAGTAATAAAGAAGTCCAAAATTGATGAATGGATTCCACAGTCTGGATCCACAGTGGAATTCCTGCCATGGCCACCTGACACAAGAAAGACACAAAAACCTGAATATCAAATGAACCAGGTCAGTGGTCAGTACCTGTAGATGGCTTAAAGCTACAGTATGTCACCTTGCTTCATCTCCATTTACAGTAGTGGGGAGAGGAATAGTTCCTATCCTGTGAGTGGTTTTGAAGTTAAACTCCCGCAAAAAAGAGGTTGATATAAGTGTAAGTATCTACAAGGGGGTATGGTTTAGATAGGGCACCTCTATAGGTCCTTATACAGTCACACACAGCAGAGCAAAGAGGGCATGACAGAGCTTCACAGGGAAAATAATGTGGATGTTGGAAACAGTGGATCCATGTAAGCACATTACTGCACCAGAACTAATAGTGCCATGCTGAGGTGATTGCATATTGAAGCTGGCAGAACTAGCTCAGCATCTTTACACTGTGTTTTGTAGTCTATCTATGCCCACAGGCTGTCCTTCCCCAGAACAGTTATCCTCGTGTAGCCAGCTACAATCTTATGTTAAGATACTTTATCTTTTGTTTCACCAAGCAAGGAAGATGCTGTCTGCCTGCACTGAAAACACAGCTGCAGGTGGTGCCACCTATACCAGAGTAAATCAGAAATAACATCATTGGAGTGACCAAAGTCAGATAGAGGAATAGAGAAAGTGAGATGTGAATTCAGCTCAGGAGTTCCGTTCCGTTCATTTTTTTCTCTTGTCTCATCTGATGTGTGTGGAGAGTGAATGATCCCTAGCAGCAGACCAGGATGAAGGATACTGAGATCAAAGGAGTGAGAGCACACCACTATACTTTGCAGAATTGTGTGTTTTTGGCACAGAAACATCTCTGATAAGCATTAAAAATAACTTTTTAATGGATATTTTACTCTCTTGACAGAGACTATTTAAGATTTGAAAGTGACACAAAAGTAATTTATCTTCACATGTAAAAATGTACTTTGCAGATAGAGAAATCATATTATTTTTTCCCATTCATGTAACACTCCAGAAACTAATCTTAGGTTCCTCCCTGAATGCTGTGGAAAGCAAAAACTAATTTACTTTGGTACAGGAAATAAATGAATCTGCATTTGCTTTAATTTAAGGCTCTGCTTTTAGAGCAGCAAACCTAGGTCATGTGCAAACAATTTGTTTTTTACTACAAATTCCACTTCATACTGCGCTTAATACTTTTTTTTTTTTTGATAACACATCTGTTAATATTCTATTTAATGGCTCACTCTACTATCTGTTAGTAGAGTGTTAGTATGCTTTTAATTTCTCAGATCATGCAGCATACAGGTCATAAGGTGGTCATAGTTGCATGAAAATGATCTTATATTTATATGGTGTCTTTCAAAAAGAAGAATCACAGAGCAGATTCATAAACTATCTTCTGTGATATACAGAAAATGGTTTGTAAACAATGGTTTAGGGCAAATGTAATTATGGATCTGTTATACCTTTGTATACATATTTCCAAATGTACTTTTTTTAACTGGAAGTATATTGCAAATCTGTCATAATATTGGCCATTTAATCCTTATTTTTCTTGCTAATTAAGACTTTCTTTACTTCTTCAGTTTGGGCTTTTTGCTGATTAACTCTAATAAGAAGAATCCTGATAAGAATTCTGAGACATGGAAAATGCAAAATAAGGAAGTCCAGAAGTGAAGACTACAGGACAGAACATTATATGATTTCTTTGCGATTTTTCATTGCATTAGAAACAAAATGGAGGCCTGTCTGAAAACAGAAGATTCTTCAAAGGAAACAATTTGTAGTTCAGACATTACAAACACAGAAGTGTGTTAAATACTGAACATATGTCAAATATCAAGAACTATTTGCATAGCACTTTGAATTACCTAAATCTCATGAAGCCAAGCATGGAGTCTTTCTATAATGTATTCTCTAGTATTAAGATAGCCAAGAACAGAGCATAATACAGTATATTTTTACCAGCTCAAGAAAGAACAGGTCTATCATTCAAAGAAAAGAGGAGGCAACTTTCCTTAGAAGTCAGACAAGCAACTCAAGTTCAGTCTTATGTTTTTTGGTATTTTGTCAAAATGAAGTATGTTCATGTGTCCATGTCCCATGCTTTTGTTTGTTTTACTGACATGCTTAAGGATGAAACTTTTTTTTTTTTTTTCCCCCAGGAAGCAGATCATATAACATCACAGAATCACAGAATGGTTGAGATTGAAATGGACCTCTAGAGATCATCTAGTCTAACTCCCCTCTCCCTTCAGAGAGAACATGTCTTCTCCCTGGAGTAAATAGAAAATATTTTGAGGGAAGGATTCCCCTTGGAAAATATTAATGAAAACAAATAGTTTTTCATCTAGATTTTCAATGTAAATCAAGTAGTCAGAAATAAAATAAAATTTGTTTTAAAAAAACTCTTGAAAGGTAATTTCATTTTCTCAGAAAAATGAAATGTTCTGAAATGTTTTAGTGGGGCTCTACCCAGTAGAGGTAGCAGTATTTCTCCTGAAATACTCTTCAGACTCCAGGATAAGGCTGCATCTTTTATTATAACTCCTTATTTCTGCTTATTTTTGGACCACAGATTCTCGTATGCCATCACCAAGAGAACCTAACTCCCATCTCTTGCCTCAGCAACATTTAACAATATTTTTTCTGAATTTCCCTGTTGACTATTTAAAGAAAAAGTCATCATTTTATATGGAAAAACAGAACTTCTTATTACATTTAGAGTCTAAGGATGTAAAAGTACTAGTCCGGGAAATCTTTGAAGAACCAAGCAGTGAAGTCCATCGGAACCAGTGAAGTCCACCAGAAATAACCAAAGTCTTTCTCAACTATACTTTGGACAGCATTCTATGAGACAAATTAGTCCAGTAGCCAGACAGTTGGAGACAAATCACATACATCCCCTTACCTTTCCATTACTGGTATCACTAACATTGTATGGACTAGACTGATAAAGTCCTTGTCCATCCACTTCATGTACATCCAAAAAATAGGATCAGACTAAAGAAGAAAGCACTGCTTTGTCCCTTCCCTTTAACTGCTGGCACAGGTTTGAATGGTGACATGTTGTGCCTGACGGTGGCATGTTGTACTCTCCCAGGCAATACAGAATCACAGAATGGTTGAGATTGAAATGGACCTCTAGAGATCATCTAGTCCAATTCCCCTGCTCAAGCAGGGACACCTAGAGCATGTGGCACAAGGTGGCATCCCTCTAGGGGATGGAAGAGAAGGGTTTGGAAGAGAAGGGAGACTCCACAACCTCCCTGGGCGGCCTGTGCCAGTCCTCTACCACCCTCACAGTAAAGTTCTTCCTCATATAGAGATGGAACTTCCTGTGTTTTAATTTGTATCCATTACCCCTTGTCCTGTCACTGCCCACCACCGAGAAGAGTTTGGCCCCATCTTCTTTACATTCACCCCTGAGGTACTTATACATCAGATCTCCTTTCAGTCTTCTCTAGGCTAAACAGGCCCAGCTCGCTTAGTCTTTCCTCGTAAGATAGATGCTCCCTTAATCATCTTTGTCACTCTATGCTGCACCCTTTCGAGAAGTTCCACATCCCTCTTGTACTGGGGAGCCCAGAGCCGCATACAGTGCTCCAGGTGTGGCCTCAACAGAGCTGAGAGGGGGAGGTTAAAATAACCTTGAAAGCAACATGCACCAGAAAACACTCCCAGCAGGCAGCCTGGAGTCAGACATCCTTCTGCTGGACAAGCCAGGCTGGCCACAGTGATGGGAATTATGTGCTGACACTTAGTTTCAGGCCAGAGATTCATCTTTGGCCAGTTTTCTTTAATAGAACAGAGGTAACCATAGTAGTTAAATATTGACATCAGAGGAGCATCTCACACTTTGTCTAAGTAGAGATCTTCTGGGTGGTCTGATGTGTCTATCCACAGATTTGATCCACTAATTTGACTGCCCATATGAATTTGCTGAGAGCTACAAGGCATCCATCTATAAGTTTTTTAAAAAATAAACTAAAATAGACAGCAATTACACGTTTTTGATTTAAGAGTTCCAGCACAGCAATGAGATTACTAACATTTTAGTTCTAGACAGGTTCTCCAGGTACCAGTTGGAATCACAGATATTTTGGATTTTTTTTGTCTTTTTTTTTTGTATGTTTCAATTTTCTTCATTGACTTTATTTGTTAAACTAAGCATGAGGTTGCACAGTTGGAGACATGGAGACTTAAAGAGCATCTACTTCTTTTTACTAACATGGAGGGAATTCCTCTCTCAAGTGATACAGGCTCCCTAAGAAACACCAAGAAAGAAACTGTGTTGAACTGACAACCAAATGATGAAGTGAATCTTATTTTTTTCCAGAAAGTTTTTGTATCACAGGTAAGAAACATTTTCCCAGAAGCCTTTGATATATTTTTAGATCACTGTTTTTTTGTTCTCCCAAATAAACTACATGTCTCCTGTGCTGCAGACTTTATTGGAGGATAAGAGTCTATTATTAACCCATGCAAAAAAAGCCCAGGCTCTTCGCTTCCTATTTTTAGTTCTGGAGGTCCTCAGTTTAATCCTAAGTGTGTCAGGGAGCATGACAGCTGTCACATTAGTGTCTTAATCTTCCACTCCTGAGGTCAAGGTCTTACACCATTCCTAATTAGTAAGAATGAGTGCCCTGGCTGTCTCATATCATAAGGATATAATTTCTTTCCCAGCAGGTTATGAGATGTTCATATACTAACTCATGTGCTGTATAAAATTATCAAAAATATAATGTAATTACACTTTTTTTTCCCGTAAGTTATATGGCTGCTTAAAATTAGTAACTCTTACTAATGACTTTACCATCTATGAATATTTCAATTTGATGCCAAAATGCCCTGAAGTACAGTAAAAATTCATGGCAGCGTGACTGAATGTCAATAAGATCAAAAAGTTCTGTCACTAATATCGAATGAGGTCTGTCATAGATCCACAGAGCTTCAAAACATATGTGAAAAGCTCACTGATTTCCATGGCCTTTTGATGAGACTTGGACCTTTACTTCAACTCAAACTTTTGCTGAAGCACTTTTCTGTGTAGAAATGGATTTATGCACATCCCTCAAGGGTCTGCTGAACCAGCAATTCTAACACTAATTACTATCAGCATTAAAACCCCTACCAAGACATGACACTCTCAGATTCAGTGAATACTGGATAAAATTGCTGCATGCATTCTTTAAATATTTATACAGTACATCAAAACAAATGAAACTAGAGATTCCATTTCCAGCATGAGCTGCAACATTGTTAGAATGGGGTCTACTGTGTCATGCCACTTATTTTCATTTCTTTGATTTTCTTTATATGACTCTTCTGCTGAATTAATAATCAGGGACAAGGGACAGAGTCATACTGTTTTAACTCTTCAGTATTCCTAAGAGAAAACAGACATCTAGTGAAGCAAGTTAGAGAGATCTTTAACTTTATGACTTATTTTGAGAGCATGAAAGTCACTTTTACAGATCAAGTATTAAAGATCACACTATTGAAAATATGTATTTTTGATTATATTAAATTTTGAATACTTCAAAGAAAAATCCCTAAGAAAAAAATCGTACACTTTAATACAAATTCCCGTTTAGTTGATCAGGGTGTATAATAAGTTGAAGTGTGTGTATGTAGATTCTCCAGGAGATTATTCATATCTCTACAAGAGAAAAGGGAAAGGGGAAGGGGAAGGGGAAAGGGGAATGGGAAGGGGAAAGGGAAGGGAAAGGGGAAGGGAAGGCGAAAGGAAGGGAAGGGGAAGGGAAGAGAAGGGGAAGGGAAGGGAAGGGAAGAAATTTACAATATTTAACAGGAACTATTTCTAAAGATTCCACTTTTAAAATATGGTTTAATTTTTTTGCTCTATTTTGGTGTAAAATTAATGTAGTGGCAAATCAGCTCTAGTTATTCTCTCAGTGGCTTTCAAGTAACTAGGACATTTATCTCATGTTTGGTGAAGTAAATGAATAAAATGCAGAATAGAGAAGAGTATTCCTGCCAGACAGCTCTTTCACCAGCTGCTGATTAGTGGTTGCACAAAACCCCAGACTCCAATCCAATGTTATGGTCTTCATGGAAAAAGGGCTGTACACCCACAGGTTCTGGCTGATGTTATGCTTTTAATACAGATATTTTTTTTTCTCTCACTGCTTACCTGACATACGATGTGGAATGGAACAATTGGAGCAAGATCTGGCTCTAAATATGAGACTTTGTCTAACCCCCCGCCAAAAAAAAAAAAAAAAAAAAAAAAACACAGGACATAATAACATACCTTAATATACAAAAGTCTGCTGCAAAGAAAAATGTACTTATTTTTCCCAGACAACTAACTCTTGTGAGTTAATATCCCTTAATATCCCCCTATGTTTAGAACATTTTACACTGGGACCCTGAGGCCATGACTCTCACTGTTTCCTTATGTGGAGAAGGAAGTCTTAAGTTCTGTCTCAGTTTAACAGTTTGTAGTCTAAGGACAGGCCTGTGAATCAGGTATGCGGTGCAGGAAGATTGTGCTCTAAATTATGCAGCCCATAAATTAGATGATGTATTTTATGTCTGGATTAGGACAGATTAATCATCTAGTATCTTATGGCAGCAAAACCAGATAGTTTCTTTAATTTTGCTGATACAGTTACAGTCTATACACATGATCTAGACTTGTGCTGCACTGGAAATAAAATTTCAAAAACATCTCTCAGATGAACAGAATTTTCCCAATAAAAGTGTCCTGTGTAGATCTGGGAATTCAGTTCATCAAGCAGCAAATTTAAATCTCTAAACTCTCTGAGCTGGACTCAGTCCCAGTGTCAATCCAGTCAAACTGTATTTGAACCTGTCCAAGAGCCTTGTGAACTTGCACGGAGTTTCTTTAAACCCTTGTTAGCTTGTCCATTTATACAGCTAGAGTTTCAGAGAATTTCAGCTTCCAGAAGCCTCCATATACAAACTCAGAGCTAAACCAAATCCACCAGAAGAATTTTTGTTTATGTATATGTTTCATTGATTTATTTATTAGTCTCAGAGTAGTAGTATGAAATTCTTTGCCTGCTACTGGGTTTTGTTAAAAGTTGACTGCTTGACCCAGGCTAGCTGAAATTGCTGAGGCTCAGAGTCCGTCCAGTGAACCTTCCTCAGTTTATTAGGGTGATGGTTAATGGTCATTTCTTTCCCCTCCTGTCTTTCCCTGGTGTTGTTATAGTACTGTTACAGTGACTTTTCAGTCACCCTTCCTCTGACCATGTTCTGTGCGTGGTCATGAAGAGTCCTTTGGTTCTCAGGTTCCTAAAGAAAACTCTGATTTGGCATCATCTTGAGTTCTTCTTTTAAATACAAACAGTATCTCCCTTGCTTTGGCACTTTCCTTGTTTTTTCTGTTGCCTCTTCTCCTCCCTTCTTCCTCACTACATCTACATTCTCTCTCACTCAATGCCTCTTTGAAGAAAGCTAACACCAGTAAAGAAATCCATCTTTTTTGCATAGCAATTGTGTTAGCTTAGAGCAATGCTACTGGGAAATATCATAAATAAAAACACTTTTTTTTTTTCCTGAAGAATCATTAGATAGTCTCCATAAAGCACATTCTAAAATTTTGATGTTCTTCACTCTTTTGGAAAATTCTTTCACCTCATCTCAACATTCCCATCTGTTCCAATAATGTAGACTGATAACGAGACTGGTAAGGAGATTGCTTAACATTTGCACTGATTTTAGGGCAATTTTAGAACCTAAGCCCAGGAGCTGTAATTTCCAACAGGACGACAGAGCTTTAGAATGACCTATACCTTTTTGCATTAATTAGGTATTAGGTGGAGAGCACCTGATATCTGTATCAGAAGCATCATCATAGATGACAATGATCTATTGAATGACACTACCAGCAGCCCTGCTCCTAACTGACAATGTGATGTGGCATGTGTCAAACCTGCTGTGGGATGTTTGAATACACTTTTTGATTCCTAAAGCCTCTGGATATAAATAATGATGCAAATGAGCTTTGTCTATTTGTTACACAAAGGTCACAAAAGAAGGTGGCTTTTTGAACTTTCCCAGGCTTTCTGATATGCACATGGCCAGGCAAAACTTGCTGTCTCCAGATTAGTGAAAAGCCAAATGTTTCAGTCCTTATACAGAGAAACTTTGCCTGATATAAACAAGGTTGAGTGGAGTTGCTGTTCTGCTGTTCTCTATGGCAATTTTGTTATTGATCTCAACAGTGCCTGGATTTTCCTCCTTGGTTAATATAAATCAGGTCTGCAGAAAGCTCTCTAAAAGGATCTAGATGTATTTGATGGATAATATAGAATTTGAGGAGTTATTTGATGTTTTTAATTATTTTTCTAACCTTCATGTTCATTTTCTAGGTTACAAATTCATGAAAAAAAAAAGGGAACCATCCATATGCCTATGTTACTTTTGTAATATAGGATTTCTGTTTAACTTACAAATGTAACTTTCCTGTGTTTTTGTTTGGTTGTTTGTTTCCCACAGGAGCTACATCAACAACCTATGATGGTTTCTTTAGAGTTTACAGCATTTCATCTACATTTGGATTCAGTGGCTTACAGAAGCAACTGATTGCTTCATGGTGATTTATGTAGAAAGGGACGCATATGCATATTAAGCATATAATGAGGGCCATGGAACACGAGTTTGCATTTCATTGGCAGACACAGTGGCTTTGGCAACAGATTTTAAATGACCTTAACATTCATGTCTAAAACATATGTGATAACTAGCCTCAGCCCTCACCATACCACTGATCTTTTGAAACAGTGAACATAAGATAAAGATCTGTTGTTGTTCTATTCTCAGTTCTCCATAACGTTTCATAAATAGGTCAGTTTTAGCATGTTTATATAAATTGATTCCCCTTCTGGGAATGCTGGGCTGTGATAAACAGTTCTTTCCAATTAGTTTGTTTTTTTTTTTTTTAATAGTTGGGGATTACTATTACAGCTAAAAATATTTTAAATATAAGTATCTTCAAAGTCAAGAAAATGCTTTCTGTCTGTTACTGACAGATGAACTGCTAATGCCTACTCTTGTTCACTTTAAAATCAGTATTGCAGTATCTATACATGTGGACTTACAAGGAACTACTCCCCCAAAACTGTGCCCACCACCACAAGTCATTTTGTCCATAAGGGAGAAACAACTGAAGTCAATATGAGTCTTTTGGTTAGTAATCCCTCTGCTCAACAAATGTCTACAGGATCAGACTCTGTTTTGTCATATTTGCTTTCAAAGTCACTCGACTTACAAATGTATACATTCCTTTAGATGCCAGATGTCCTTTCAATTCTCACTAATAACCCATTTTATTTGATTTTGTTGTCAGGCCAATTTCTAGAAAAAAATTGCGTGGCAAGCCAGGTCCGTTGATGAACCTGTTGAACTAGTAACCTCCCTTTGCTGTGAAGAGCACTAGATGCATAAGAAGTTGTAAGAAACAGTGATAAATCACCATGTGGGACAAAAAAGACTTATAGTTTTGGTTATTAGCACTCATCCTGATGTTCATGTTCATCCTGATGATCATATTTTTCTTTAGATATTCAGAATTTAGAGAATGATGTTGTCAAATATTATGCACTTGAGCTCCGCTATTTCATATCACTGCAGTTTTAGAGAAGTGACTGAGGCTCAGTGTTGGACTTAGCTTTGCTTCTCACTTTGTGGTGGATTAGATTTGACAACAGATGAAATCCCAGAGGCATGACAGTTTAGTTTTAGGCCCTACATGTAATGCATATGTTGTCAATTACAGTGATGTATGATGTCTTTCTAGGAAGGAGGTCCTCTCTCCCACTGGGTGAATACGCTAGGCATAAAGTTTGAAAAGGCTATTAAATCTGGTCTCAGTCTGCCCCAAGAGCCCACATGAGAAGGGACCATCTTTCAAAGATTATTTTTTACTCCCTAGAAACAAGAAATGCTCTTTGAATATGCTTTAGCAGTAATGCTTTCAAATTCCTGCTGAATGGAGAAAAAGCTCAGGAATTCAGATAGATAGGATTCAGTTAGCTCAAAGACTCAGTGTCCGCTAAGTAATGGACTTCATACTTTTGTTTCTTAGGGCCCAATGGTCACACTTCTGAGGGAAATGGGAAATGCTAAAACACCTTCTCAAGGAAGTGATGTTTTATGGTATTGGCTGAGCATCGGCTGAGCGGCCTCGGTGGTAAAAGAGGCAGAACAAGAAAATTAAGGTTAGTAGCTATGTCAGTCTAGAAACACTGTTGTATGCATGACAACTTCAGGGAAAAAATCTGCCGGGGAAAAAGGAGGAGGCTATGTTTCTTACATTCAAATTCTTCTGACCTCTAAGAACAGAAGGAAACTCCACTTAGTAGTAGTCAAGCATTTCCAGATCATCTATGATGTATTATAACCACTAGGTGATTTTTTTTCTTTAAAAGAATGTCATACATATTATTTTCTATATTCAGTGTCATTAAAAGGTTTTCCCTGTTACTTTCTATCCCATTGCTTCTTAACACCTCCACTCCAGCGTATCTCATTGGCCTAGCCCACAGCCAAAAAAGATGATTTTCAAGGACTTGCATCAGGTTTCCTTTTAGCATGAGGCTATAAGAATCAGGATGATAATCTTTCTAAGGAATATATTTGTAATGTGATACCCATATTTCCCAGTTTTAAACAATGTCTTACAGATATCACAAGAAGTTAGAGTAATTGCATGACTCACACTACCATTTCCTTTACAGCTGATGGGGGTTAAAACATTCTCATTGTATACAAAAACTTTAATTGTTCATTCTAAATGTACAGTCAAAGTTCCAATTTGCCTCACATCCAGAGAGTAGTCCCTGACCCATTTCATGCACTGGCACAGAAGTAGTTTCAGAAGCATTTTTATCTAAAAAACTATTGGTCTATCGTGAGGAGTCATGAGCGCTCTGCATGTTACGCTAAGAGGGTTGCTGTCCTGATCAATCCCATTTACTGAAGTTAAGATATTTAGAGCTTAAATCTATAGTTTGATGCTCGCAGTAGAATCATAGAATCCTAGAATGCTTAAGGTTGGAAGGGACCTCTAGAGATCATCTAGTCCAACTTCCCTGCACATGCAGGGTCACCTAGAGCAAGTGTCACAGTAGGGAAAAAGTCACATTTAATATGCAACTCATACTCTCGCCAGCCTACACAGACATTGTGGCTACAGAACACCAACAAAAATAAAACAGAAGGATTCATATTTACATATATCATAGATGAACACAGAAGCATATGTATATATAAAAAATGTAAAAACTGTTATTGAAAATTCCATCAATATTAAAACATTTTATATCTTCTTTTCAAATTGCTCTTTGGAGCAAAAGTCTGGGTGTGGACATTGACTCAAAAAAAAAATCTGAAACATCCAGACTTAACTTTATACACTTCAATGGGATTGTGGTTTTTTCTTTTGAGTACACAGATATCTGTGAGACACTTGCGAGACACTTACTGGTCTGTGTCTGGAAATACGGAAAAAGCATAAGACATATATCTTCTGGTTTGCTGACATGAGATGAGCAACGAGACATCATCTAGCCAGTTCATGAGTACAGTGAACTAAGCTTTACCACTGCTGCTAACTCTGACTCTAAACACTACACTTCTCCCTGCCAAAAGTCCCCTTTCCACACGTCCCCAGTTTCACAAGAATAAGGGAAAGATGCAAACTATGCTTAAGTCCAACTGGAATCTAACCCAGTTGGAATACGAGAAGAGAACAAGCTGCCACCCACGCAGAGCTTGCAAACAGGAAATAAAATTCAATTGTTTTATTTATGTATATTTCTTTATAACTATCTGTATTGTCTGTCAACGAAGCACGGGTGTTTGTGTGTTGCAATGGAGAAAATATTTCAATTTAATTTGAAAATATATATCCTTTTGCCTGATTCATTAATTAATATGTCTTTAAACCTCAGTTTCCATGAGTTTTACTGGCACATAGCATCCAGGGACACCAGATTTGAAGGTCGTTTATATGAGTATTCATGGAACACAGAATTGCAAAAATATTCATTGGAATTACTACTCCCACATCTAATCAGACAAAAGGAATAGTGCCAGGCAGGCAGTCTAGCCAATGACAGTTTGAAAAGCAAATATTGGCTGTCCACAAACAATTTGTATAGCAGAGATCATCTATAAAATATAAACACTTTAATACTCTCAAAGAGCCAATATTTGTTCGTTAATTTGACTAATGCTTTAAAAAAAAAAAACATTCTGAATATATTTTTATTTTCTCAACTTCTGCCAAACTTTCACTACAGATTGCTTATCTAAGTTACAGAAGTAAACTCTAGGCCAAATAACGCATAGCTTGATATACTGTGGGTATAGAAAGATCAGTTATAAGCAAGAAGAGTGGCCAGATTGAACAAAGTTTTCCAATTCATCCTAGATCTCAAGTACTGTTGATGTTTGTACCTCTTCAGAATACAGTATGTAGAACACTGTCCTCAAGTGGGCAGATATGTGACTGCCAATTTGTCACTATAAACTATATCTACGGCAAAAACTTTTAAAACAAAACAAACAAACAAAAATGTTCCCAATTTGAAATATTATGAGGTGACCTATACTATGAAGTGGTCAGACAGGTCTTCAGTACTATAGACTACCCTTACGATTTATTTGAAAGACACCTCCCTTCTTGCAGTGAATTCCTTTCCAGCAAATTACTCATGACTTCAGGACAGCAGAAAATGAAGAAGAGTTAAATCCCAGACTACTTCTTTCATGTATTTTATATATGCATTTTGAGAGATCAATCCTTCTCAAGATCACATCATAATCATCTAAGAATCATAAAGCTATCCTTTAAATAACTGGAGAGAAAAAATAATAATAATAATAAATAAAAAGTAAGCTCTGGCATCTAGATCATGAATTTCTAAGCAGTAGTGTTTCTTCGAGGAATGCCAGCAGCTAAAAAGTGGTGCATGAATGCCATACTTTGCCTAGTCATATGTGAATACATGTAGAAATTGTTGCTGTCACCAATGGTTATTTCAAGAACAGCATGTGATCTCAACAGGATTTGGTTACTCTTGCTCCTCACAGCAGCAATATTAAACAAAACAGAGATTGATTTCCAAAATAATTTGCATCCATCTTTGTTTTATTTAATATCGTTGCTGTGAGGAGAAAGCCTTTGATTTCCAAAATAATTTGCATCCAAGGCCCCAGTTAGCACATAACTTAAGCACTTGTGTATCTTTCAGTGTGAGCATATGCTGGCACATTAAGCTACATTATGTAAAACAAGCACATAAAGTAATGTTAAGTTTAACAGCATAGCTAGATTCACAGCCCCACAAAAGTGAATATGTGTGCCTCAATTTTAATTGTTACTTTTCTGTTTGTTCAAAGAAAACCAATATTTTAGGACATAATTTGTTTGGTCATTTATTAGAACCTCAGTTGAGTATAATTTGACCATGGCTACATAACAGCCTGTTGTGTAGATGTTTTCTTCTTTACTTTCCTTGTGCCTAAATACAAATAAACCTTCCTTCCCAAGCTGGCAGAGCTTTGCCAACTACAGCAGACCTGCCTTGCACTCCCATAAAATCCAACAAGATAATGTACAATGTTATGATTATCACAATCTGGTAGGGACAAAGTGTAGATTTAAGGAGTAAGTAGATTTAAGGAGAAAATTGAAACCTTTTTTTTTTTTTTTTGGTCAGAAGTATAGAATTCAGAATTAGTTTATCAAAAAGTTCTTTGTATACCTAAAAAAATAGTAGTACAGTATTTTACATATATTTATATAATACCCTGATCACCATACGAAGTGAATAATTTCAACATAATTGCATTTCTATGGGCAATGTTTCTGCATATGCTGTTATTCATTTATATGATGCCTTTTTGTTTCTATAAATATACAAGCAGTTCACACAAAGATTTTTCAATCTCTGAACCTTTTGCGAAGTGTTTCCTTTAGATCTGTTATATAAAATGTTACCCATGTTCCAAGAAGCTATTGACTCTAAATCAGGAAAGAAGCCTTTTAGGACCAAATTTATGGCATTTGTTGGGGACATTAAATAAATATGTTTTAACTGCATAATATTCTGCTTTTATACCTGGATTAAAAAATAACAACAATAATAGAGAATTACCCATGAAGATTCCCACCACACAAGAAATAAAATAGCATTTATACTAAACAGTGCTGTCTTTGGGGATCTACTGAGATTTTGCATAACCAATGTGAACTAACAGTGAATAAGCTTTCCTTCATCAAAACAGGAGACAGTATTTCAGAAAACAGTATCTGTCATCTGTCTTTTAATTGTGCAACTTGATTTTTGACTATGTTATTGAAGAGTACAGAATACATCAGTACTGCAATGACAGCGAGATACAAAGCTTTCCACATCTTGGTCTAATATCCAAGTTTATCTTTTAATCAGTGTAAAACCAAAATCACAGAATCATAGAATGGTTAAGGTTGGAAGGGACCTCTAGAGGTCATTTAGTCCAACCCCCCTGCACACGCAGGGTCACCTAGAACATGTGGCACAGGACTGCATCCAAGCGGGTTTGGAAGATCTCCGGAGAAAGAGACTCCACAACCTCTCTGGGCAGCCTGTTCCAGTGCTCTGTCACTCTCACTGTCAAGAAATTTTTCCTTAAGTTCCTGTGGAACTTTTGGTGTTTCAGTTTGTGGCCGTTTCCTCTAGTTCTGCTGGTGGCCACCAGTGAAAAGAGGTTGGCACCATCCTCCTCACTACCTCCTTTGAGGGTACTTATATACGCTGATCAAGTCCCCTCTCAGCCTTCTCTTCTCCAGGCTGAACAGGCCCAGCTCCCTCAGCCTCTCCTCACAGGGCAAATGTTCCAGGCACCTGATCATCCTTGTGGCCCTGCACTGGACTCTCTCCAGAAGCTCCACATCCCTCTTGTACTGTGGAGCCCAGAACTGGACACAATACTCCAGATGTGGCCTCACCAGGGTTGAGTAGAGGGGCAGGATCACCTCCCTCGACCTGCTGGAGACGCTCTTCTTAACGCACCCCAGGATCCCATTGGCCTTCTTGGCCACGAGGGCACACTGCTGCCTCATGGTCAACTTGTCGTCCACCGTGATGCCCAGGTCTTTCTCTGCAGAGCTGAATGTAGAAATGCAAAATGCTATTTGCATGCCTTATCTCACACCCACTTGAAATTAGAGCTAGCTGATTTTTTTGTAATATTGTGCCTTTCTTTCCCTGTATTTAGGTTTTCATTAAAGCAATTATATTTCATTGAATGGTAGCGCTAGATGGCTGAATTAGGATTAGAGCCTGATACTGAGCTGGTGCACCACAGCTCAGCACCAAATTATTCTGAATGTTTGGCCAAGTAAATATTAGTGAATCTATGGTATTCATTTGTTCATAACAAGACTGTGCTGTAGACCTAGTTTGCTAGTTAAATTAATGGAAGTTGGAGAACCTAAAAAGAAAATCCTAGAGGGGTTTCATTTCTGTACCTACTTATTGGATCAGTAATTCCATTTATTTTTTTTTCTCCTGGCTGCATAACTGGATGAATTTGTTTTAGATTATTTTCCTATTAACTAAAATTTCCCAGAGGTTCCTGGTATTTGCATTCAGTTATTTCAGTAGCAGATATAGCATTGCATTGAATACACCATCTACTGAAATGATGAAGTCATAAGGAAATTAGACACATTTTCCTTGCAGATGTTTGACCCAAGGCATATCAGAGTTGCCAAATCCACCTTTGGGTCACACTCTTCTCCATATGGAGACCTACAAGCATTAGGCCAGATCCAAGCAGTGATTCATAAACTGGGTAGCCTTACTAAAGTTAACTAGAAATCTTGAATTCAAGTGCCAAAACAAATGCTATAAGTGCTAATAATTTGCAGTCAACAAATACTCATTTGGGTCTTTTTTTGGCACTCTACATCTCCAAGTGTTAGGACACCATGAGTTTGTTGCTTACATGTAAGTTTAGAAGTTTAGAGTTCAAAATTGAAGTCCTGAGTATTAAATCCATATTCACACCTCTAGGTTTAGCCACTCCTCTCTTCATACTTCGTTTTCCATTTTCTCCATAACGGTAGAGGTAAGTCAGAGAAACACATCAGGGCATTCGAAGTGGTGCACAGCCAGTACATCTGCATCGTTGCTTGACCATGGGATTGCATGCAGATTTGCATTCCTAATAGATGGGTTTATTTTCTTGGTTTTGCTCAGTCCTGCACCTGCATCTCACTGCGGTCACAGAATTGCCAGCAGTAATGAACGCTTTTCTCTTGTGATCAACTTTAACTAGTTTACTCCTACTTTAACAAGATCTCTGTCTGAGAGACCTATCAGCTATACCTTAGGAGGACAGGACAATGTGCACCACCCACCTAGAACTGAAAAGGAACATAGAAAGTCTGCCTCAGTAAAATGACAGACAGATACATTAGAATTGTTCCTCCCTTGTGCTCCCTCTAGAAACCACAAAATTCCCAACCTTAGTTACTCACTTCACAATTAACCAAATCTCAGTATAAAAGGTCAAAAGTCTTAAAACTGTAATGCACCAGAGGAAAAGAGCAGAAGACCTCAAAAGCCGCAAGGACTTTGGTTAAACAACACTAGAGTGGGGCCTCCCTGCTGACTGTTTTACACTGACTGAAATCTTTGCAGAAAGATAGTGTTGTTTCCAAGCTCAGGTAACCAGGCTGATATCATTTCAGTGCAAAGGGTGATAGTGCTGTTAAGTGATATTAACAGCTACATCCATATGTCCCTTCTGATAAATTTTCCCTGATTTCTCCATTTTCTTCAACTGATAAAATTGTTTGGTTTTATTATGTTTTACACGATTCATGTTAGGCACACTGGGAAGTTAAGTTACTCCAAGACTTTCATCTAGATATCTCCTTTGTGATGCAGGAAAAAAAAAAAAAAAAAGGGAATTTGATAAAAATCCTGTATCTGATCTATTCCTTTCCCGTTTGGAAAACTAGTTCCTTTCTGCAGCACTTTTAAATAAGATTATTAATCCCCCGAGGGAAATAAACAGCTGAAAACAAACATTTCCCAACTGCTAGAGAAACACTAATCGTTTCCTAAGCCACATCTACTTGGTCACCAAACAAATGCATAAGGGAAAACCAGTTGTTGGCCTGGACTTATGCCTGTGCTAATGAACAAATCAACAGCAAAAGTCTAGCTGAGTCATTCTTCTTTAGGGATCACCAAACATGTAGCTTCTTAATTATTTATTGGTTACTAAGACCAGCAGCCAACACTGTGCTTAATGCTGTACATGTCAGCTTTTGCTCCACAATCTAAATTGGGCATTCCAACAGCATTCAGCAATTAACTGAATGTTCAGTAGACAACCAGCAATGCACTTGGTGGGTGGTGCAAGCCAAAGCTATTTGTAAAGTGTTGGAGAAGTAGTTTTCCAAGAGAAATGCATTTGAAGAAATCCAAAAAGCAGTACACAATAGCTACCACAAGAATTGATGGACAGTTCCAAGGAAAGCAACACAACACATTCTTGAAGGACAGCAAATTCTATGTTGAATGCTCCTTCTGCTGCAGATTATGCTATTATTCACAGGCTTTTTAAAAACATACACATGAACAAAGGCTCACGTGTGTAAAGAAACTGTTAAGGAGAAGAACCTGCAAGCCCATAGCCAGTTTTACTCATAATACAAAATTTACCATGTAAAGGGAAAATATCATTTTGAAAACAATATGGGATTTCTATAAAGCTCAGATAAAAAAACTATACAAAAAAAAATAAGGCTGTGTAATTAGCTGCCCAGTTACCATGATCAATTAAAATTTAACTGATCCCATATATATATATATATATATATATATATATATATATAAACTTTAAGGCTCATGACAGCGAGCCCCACCACATCAACCCATGAGTAGATCCTAGTCTAATCAACTGAGTATCAGACTGGAAGAGCCACTTGAGCCCAACTGCAGATGGTCTTTATACATAGCTGAGACATCTCACACAGAGATGTTAGTCAACAGCCAGCTGAACATGAGCCAGCAGTGTGCCCAGGTGGCCAAGAAGGCCAGTGGTCTCCCGGTTTATATGAGGAACGGTGATGAGGCCACATCTCAAGTACCATGTTCAGTTTTGGGTCTCTCAATACAAGAAAGACATTGAGGCACTGGAACATGTTCAAAGAAGGGCAACGAAGCTGGTGAAGGGGCTGGAGAACAGACCTTATGAGGAGCAGCTGAGGGGCTGAGGTTATTTAGTCTGGAGAAGAGAAGGTTCAAGGGAGACCTTATCGCTCTCTACAATTACCTAAAAGGAGTGAGGTCTATCTCTTCTCCAGAATAACTCACGATAGGACAAGAGCAAGTGGCCTCAAGTTGCACCGGGGGAGGTTCAGGTTAGATATTAGTAAAAACTTCTACATGGAAAGAGTAGTCAAGCATTGGAACAGGCTTCCCAGAAAAGTGGTGGAGTCACCATCCCTGGCAGAAAAATGTACATGAGGTACTTAGGGACATGGTTTAACAGGCATGGTGTTGAAGGGTTTATGGTTGGACTTGATCTTGAAGGTCCTTTCCAACCATAATGATTTTATGTTTCTGTAGTAGCTTTTAAAAATATAGATCCTTCAGTCTACAGCAAAACCAACACTAGGCTTAACTTCTCATAACTTTTGCAGCAAAAGTATCATAGAATCATAGAATAGAATCATAGAATGCCTAAGGTTGGAAGGGACCTCTAGAGGTCATCTAGTTCAACCCCCCTGCACATGCAGGGACTCCTAGAGCATGTGGCACAGGACTGCATCCAAGTGGGTTTTGAAGATCTCCAGAGAAGGAGACTCCACAGCCTCTCTGAGCAACCTGTTCCAGTGCTCTGTCACCCTCACTGTTAAAAAAAAATGTTTCCTTAAGTTCCTGTGGAACTTTTGGTGTTTCAGTTTGTGGCCATTACCTCTAGTTCTGTTGGTGGCCACCACTGAAAAGAGTCCAGCACCATCCTCCTCACTCCCTCCCTTGAGGTACTTATAGACATGGATCAGATCCCTTCTCAGCCTTCTCTTCTCCAGGCTGAAAAGTAGAGTATCTCAGGAAAGTCAAATGGTTACAAAAGAGAAACGAGTCCAACTAATTATTCCACAAGTATAAAGTAAAAATACTGAAACTCTACTGTGAGGTACAGAACCAAAGAAATAAGAAAGAATTTTTTTATAACGAGCAAGTTCAAAAGCAGAACAAGAGCTATTTCATTTACCCCTTTGAAAATAACTGAAGTACCTCACTTGTCCAGAGCACACATTCACATACACATTCTGCTACTCAATCTTATCTATGTAGTTTTCTGACTGTTAGTGATGAGTTCTTCAAAAGATAAAATAAGAAAGACAAACCGGTAGAGCCTGCAAGTCTTTTAACTGATTACTGGTGAACAAACTCCATGGACAAACAAGCTCTGTGGACAAACTTTGGATAATTGCTGTGACTGATTGGACTGATTTTGCTTTATTTTTCAATAGCTACTACTTCACTAACAATAATACCAGTATTAACATTTTAAAATAAATGCTTCAATATCAGTCTCCAGTAAAATTACAGCAGCCAAAAAAAGTCCAGACATTTTTCAAACAGTGGATTTGACTGATAAAATGAAAATATGCTGACAAACAACATTTCTCAGTTAAAAAGTGGTTCTAAAAATCAGGAAAATGTATATATGTGTGTACATATACACATTTCAGATTCTGACATAGATCTTTAGACTTGCATCAAGCCACCAGTATTATCCATGTAAAAACATCCTCAACTTTTCTGTGTTAATCTCTGATTGCAAAATGACCACAGCATAAAACATCACAAATGTGCTGGGACGAAAGAACAAGAAAGAATAGATTCAGAGAAGTACTTACTAGTGATCATTTAATTTGGATATAGAAAGACCTACCTGAGAAACAGGATACAACCTCTTACTATGATGACAATGTCCATCACTGTAAGGCTATACCAAAAGAAATGGGAACCTTGTTGTCTCTTGGATCTGGTAAATTTTATATACATACCTTTGCAAAAGCCTTCTCGGAGACAAATCACATTTTAGTGTTCACTCACAGAAAAGAAAAAGCTTTTTATCTTTTACTACACAAACTTTGTGGAAAATGCTTGGTATTTGCAAACTACTGGCATGCATTGCACAGAAGATCAAGGCTATCTTATTGCTTACATTGGAATAATGAAGTAATCAATAGTACTTCTATTTTAATCTTCCCCAATTTCCCTTTTGTCTGTGGTCACCTCCCATTCAAATTTGCAATATTTATGATAATTAAAAGCTAAAGAAAATAGAACTAGAATTATGAATTAAGATAGCACTAAGAGACCTTAAACTGTAAGCCTTGTCCAAGTAATGGATATGTTTCAAATGTTCCTGAAGACCACGTGCAGAAGAATTGGTTTTACCTCATTTGACTCATCTAAGACTCAGGCAGCTGATGTAAATGGCTCTAAATACCTTGTACAGTAAACAGAGAGTAGGACCCTCTGGAGGAAGATCTAAGCTTGCTGCAAAGCAATTCTTTTGGTTAGGTGAGCTTCTAGTCACATTAATTCCCAAATCCAGCTCCCTGCATTGCTGACAGGAGCTCTAACACCTGCATAAGAGGTCAAGGGGGAGTAAACACCAGCAGCTAAGGCTAGTGAGGTGAGGAAGGAACATCCCTCTTGGTGACAGTCCACATTTCCCTCAGGTGTAACTGAATTATAGTCCCAGTTAGCTGCCTAAAGGGAGATATGAGTGGCTGAGCCATATAAGCAGGACACAGATTCTGGGATTGCTATGCCTTATAAAGGGCAGAACCAAAGAGCACTGTGCACAGCAGAGCACTGTGCTAAAGCCACTATTCTGCTTACAGGCTTCATGCCAGTGTTCCTGCAGAGTGCTGCCCTTTGTCATGTAAACATGTCTGCTGGGTATTCATGGCATGGTGCTACTCAGAGTGGTGTGGACAAATGCAAAGTTTCTTCAAAAGCTATAAGCATTTTGGGGCAGCTGAGGTCTTTTCTATGCTCTGCTGGATCCTGAATATACTTCATCTGCTCTGTTTAAATAAGGTAAATCTGACTCTGTGAAACAGGTCAATGGCTTAACTTGTCTCTCCCAACCTAAGAAGTGATTCTTTCTAAGACAAAGAAAACTACATTTGCTGCTGCATCTCTCTGAGCAGTTAAATACACATGTGACCAAACTCAGTCCTCGTAAAACCCAATTGACCTCATTCAAAAAGCTCCTATAAAGATGACTGATGTCACTGGAGTCCCACCAGGGATGAATTTGGCCCATGCCATTCCTGCTGTTCAGTCACCAGATAGGAATGTAGGAAAGAAATGTATGCTGGGCTGTAGGACTCCATCTCTCAACAGATTTGTAAGAGATGAAAAAGAATTATACATGAACACAAACTTGTCTTATACACTCTGCCAGACCTCCAAGATCAGCCTCAGCTGTCCAGGTATGAATCTGTATGGATATTTCAATACAGTAGAACTGAACAGGACTCATTGCATCCAGCAGCAATAATATAACACAATGGTTTATGCGCATGAGTAGTTCAGTCCTTTCGGGAGGAAAAGCAGCATCATAATTCCCATTTTATGGAGGAATAAACCAAAACCTGGAGCTGATGTGATTTGCTTCACAAGGTAGCAGATGTAGAGGAAGTACTGAAACTCAAACACATATGACTTGTGGCCAGGTAGGCCATGTATTCCTGTGATATATCTTCATAATTTCCCCCTTCTTTCCCCATCTCACTTCTCTCTGCCCACAAAGACATTCAGCGCCGTCTATAGCAGTGGTGGGAAGCTGGGATTAATTGATCCCCAGGGAAATGAGCATTAATATACCCTTCATGCGACCTTTTAAAAAACAAATGATCTGTGATCCCTTCTTCAGGGGCACATGTAATCCACAGTTAAGAAGTAACCATTTGCCATTCCAATACAGAATCAGAGGGAGGCTTTTGCTCTGCTCCCTGAATGTTCACAGAAGACCCCATCTGACAGCATTTCTTCCTGCATCTAACAGAAAATCAGCCTGAGCAGGCTGTGCAGAATCAGACTCTTGTAGAGTATTAACAGTTTATGAGCAGAAAAAGTAGGACTGGAATGCAATGTGGAAAAAAAAAAAAAAAAAAAAAAAAAAGAGAGAGAGAGAGAGAAAAAGCAAGAAGGAGAGATGAAAAGATGTCTTTACATTTTCTCCTGCAACTGGAAATGGTTTAAAAAATAATAATAATAAAAAACAACTTTCCTCCCCTGTAAATGTTTTTAGAAATAGACAATTGAAATGAAGTCAGGTGCCCTGGTTTTTACTCCTGCAAACTCTCATCCAGTGATATTTTTATGATGAAAATGAAAAATTTAAAGCAACTGTGAAAACAGAATCAATTCTCAATTGGCAGACAGGGGCCTAAATACATTTTACTCACTGCATGAATGTCAGATTAAAACACAGGCATAGAGAGATGAGAAACGAAAAAGAAAGAAAGGGGAGGGAATTAATCACTTAAATTATTTGTAAACCTGATTCAAAAGTCAGACTTCCCATCTATTTCCCTTCCCTTATTTTGGAGTTAATATCCTCTGACTGTCATAGTTTCATCTCTTCTTCACTTTCCTTGGAATCAGCACACTGACACTACCTAGCAAAACAAAATAAAATAATATAAAAAGAGAGAGAGAGAGAGAAAACGGGCAGACTCTTCACCAGTGCAGCTGACAGCACCATCAGAGAGAGACTCTTTGTTTGCATGGAGAATAAAGTAGTCTTCTTGGGAGAGGAAATGCACACACATATACACAAACATATGCATATAGTATAAATGGCATTAAGACGCTGTGTGTGCCTTCTGTGCTCGGTATTCCCACACAGTCACATAGTTTTAATACATCTGTAATTCTGACTGTGTCAATTCTGTATTTTTGTTTGTTTGTTTCCGTGTAAAGATATATGTCCAAGGAAATTCTTGGCAGGCACATCACCAGGCTTCAGCCATATAAATGAAACACATTTCATGCCCATCTGGGAGAGGTTTCTCCACTTTCATGCCCACGCAGTTATAATGCTTCCCAGGCACCGGTGCCCAGCACAATTTCTTACCTCACCACGGGTGTTCCGTTATCACGGTGATAAGGCGATGCTGAAGCGGCTGTGGGAACTCCTCAGTTACACGACCCTCCCTACCTGTTTCCTCTCTCCCCGCTTCGGATCCACCTCATAGCCGCGACTGGCTCCAAGCGACAAAGCCCTTCGCCTCCCCTCTTTGCAAAAGGACACCGAGAGCATCCTTGTTGGCTTACTTTGCCACGAACAACGCGGGGAATTTGCAGGAGAGGAGAGGATTCCCTGGGATTTTCTGCCTGCATCTCCGTTTATAAGAAACGCAAAGCCGGGCGGGAGTGTCCCGGCCCCCGCGGCAGCGCCGAGCTGCGGCTCCCCCGGAGGCCCGGGACGCGCTGCCCCTGGCCGGGCAGCGTCCACCGGCGGCGGCCGCCGGGGCCGCCCCGCGCGCTGCCGGGGGCGGGCGGCCTTTTCCGAGCAAACACGCTCGGGCCATGGCCTGTGCGGGGGTGCAGGGGCCGCCCACTGGGTTCGCGCAAGGCGAGGCAGCCAAGACGGAGCGAGGAGGGACCCTCTGAGGTAGAGCAAAATACCCCGCGACCACCCTCGGAGAAGCCTCCGGGGCAAATGCAGCCTGATTTGGTTCCCCAAAGCGACGCCTGCGCGACGAAGTGTTTCTCCTTTCTACAGAGGGCTTTCAAAGTGCGAGGGTACAGCACAGACTTCCTACAGGCTTGAGTAATTTCCCCCCTCTCTTATCTTATTCCGAGATAGTTCTCAGATGTCTTTTAAGACACAACCAAAAGCCTCTCTCCCGAAGAGAAGGAGACCAGGGGGATGGGGAAGCAAAATACAACCAAGCCACCTTCAAATTCCGTTGCTTTCGACAACCTCCGAAGTTGGGTGCAGACAACTATCATCTTAGCACGCTGCGCTCTCCAAGGGCTTTCCTGCAGTGAAGGTCGGGTCTGCGACCCCCTCACCAAGTGCCTTATCTACGATGCGCTCGAATTGGTGTCCAATAAATATGGGGGGAGAGGTTTCTTCCCCCTCCCGCCCCCATCCCTACTTTAACAACTGCAGCACTCTTTCTCCTGCCACTCACATGATTCCTTGACCAAATAAAGGAGTATTTCCTAAAAGCAAAGAGGGGAAGGGGGAAAGGAACCGCTTTGGACCGATCTCCTTGAGGAGCCAAACATCCGCATTTTGGAAACGCAAGTGCCACGGTGCTGGCTCCGCTGTCACTTTGGATGTGTCACAGAGCTAGTCTGCAGGAGGCTTTCCCGGCGGAGCACTGACTTGTCACGGGGGAAGATGGTTTGGGGTTTGCCGAGGCGACTAGAAAGGAAAGCAAAAGGAGCTTCAAAGCCTCAGGCGGATCCCCCCGCTCCAAGCTCTCTCCCCCATCTCGATCCAAGGCGGTTTCGCAGTGGAATAAACATCTCTGATCTAAGACAGCTGCCGGGAATCAAAGGCCGCCCAAATCAGCGCTGAACCGGGTGAAGATGCGATTGATAAATACACACTCCTGACAAGCGGAGAGGAGGGGGTGCGAAGGCGGCTCTCCCTGCAGTGCCTTCAGGCTGTGAGAACAGTAACATTTCGCCCATTAGTCATCTGATTTGTTTTATAACACTTCTGACACCTAATCTTAGCTGCTAATACCCAAGATTTAGTTACCCAAGACGATTTTTTTTCCACACTAGCAACAAAATTATTTGACTCCCTACAGATCTGTTTACTTTTTGTCGGCCTTAAGAAAAAGAGCTTATAAATATAGGAAAGAAACAGATTTTGTAGGGCCGGTTAAAAAAAAAAAGGTACTGAAAATACACCAACTAAATTCCTAAATTCAAGTAAATTCAGAAAAAAAAAGTTTCTGAAAATTGACGGACAGGTTTACTAGAGAAAATACCAGAAATCAAATGAACACGTGTAGTCCATGCAGACTTGCCTGTAAAATAACGATTTATTTTAATACTTAAAAAAACACACACAATCCAGTGATAAATGTCAATTACCAATAATCAGCATAAAGTGCCAAACAGCCATACAACTTTTTTTTTTTTTTTAATGAACAAAACTTATTGGAATGTCTCTTAATTTGAATACACTGTTCAGAAAGCCAGCATTTAAAAATATGCTCTTAGGTTGAGATTTGTTCTCTCTCGCGAGGACACACGCAGATTTTAAAGTACCACTAAAACCACGTTGTGCATACCGTCAGCCTGATGTGTTGCCATCTCTTTCTTTTTTTTTTCTTTTTTTTTTAATAAGTTGACAAGTTACAAATCTTCCAGCACACTAGGCCACTAGGCAAAAACAAGTTCTCTATGTCACATGAACACTTATTTGTCCCAAATACCGAGGACCTGTGGATCTCAATGTGTTTTCTAGCACACAGTAGGACTCCTCATTTGAGAGATTTAGGTCATTTCCAAAAGTTATTTTTCTCCTTCTTTTAAGAAAACAAACTAGCAAAAAAGATTTACAAGTTGCCCTTCTCCTTGCCCTAATGGTGCCAGGATGAGAAACCACGATTTCAGTTCTTAATCGTCTTCTGGAACTCTCTGTATTTCCTGAAGTGTAAAAGTAAGAAGCTTTATACAGTCAAAAATAAGTATAAAACAAGATTTTTTTTTTAAGTAATACTTTTGAAAGCTACCATTGGGGGCTTTTTGGGGAGGGTGAAATGGGGGGTCAGAAGAGGGTACTTTGAGGGGGAGGGGGTTGTTTGATTTTAATGAGATTCCTGTCCAACACGTGAGCACCACCTTTTGGCATAAAGTTCATCAAAGTCACACAAGTCAGTCAGCACTCTCCGTGTCATTCATGTATATTTTAAACACAAAATATTTTTTTTCACCCACAACTTAAGAAGTTTGTTGCTTGGTGGGATTTTGCTCGTTTGTAAGTACGAACAAAACCAAAACACAAAGTTCAGTGCTCCCATCCTGGCAGTTTTGTTTCTGTTCTAGTTTTGGTATAAAGTCTGAAGGGGAGGAAAAGTTCATAGAAGATGGAGATTCAGCACTTAAGTTTGGTAGGTTTCAGTTCCTTTACTTGCGTGTGCAGTGTCTTGTGGACGGCTAGTGTTCTGGACTGGCAAAATCCTTTCCCACATTCTTGACACTTAAAAGGCTTTTCTTTAGAATGTATATATCTAGAGAGAAAAATAACATTAAGATGTCATAATATTCGTTTTGAATTCAGCAGTGATCTACCTGCCCAGGGACTTAGTCAGACCACCTTAAGGCTTTTACATCAGTTCCTGAAACCAAGAAGAATACTGGAGTTTGACACTCCAGTAACCATCTGTGTGCCTGTGTGTGTGAGAGAAGAAAAGGGGGTGTAGGAGGCTTGCAAGAGTGCCATTCTTAGAGATAAAGAGCTTCATGGTCACTAGGCCACATGTCTTCATGACAGTTCTGAATGATCACAAGGGCAGCACAAGCAGGATGATGCAAACTGAGGGTGAAAATGTCCACATAAACTAGCAGCCTGTGCAATACATGTTTTCAGGGTGGGTGAATACAACTTTATCTTCCAAAGTGAATTATCTGAACAAAGGAAAGCCTGAAGGGAACATCTCCTGCTGGCCAAGTACATGACCTTGCTTACAATCACCTTCATGACTGGGCAACTGGGAGAGTACAGATGCATGCAGAAGAAGAGACAGGGAGTAAAAAAAAATGGTTACCTGTGATCCCTTAGATGATCCTGTCTTCTGAATGCCTTGTGGCAAATGTCACACGTGTAAGGCCGTTCATCAGTGTGGGTTCTTTCATGGATCAAAAGGTTGTAGGACTTAGTGAAGTGCCTACCACAGAATTTACACACGAATTCCTTCTTGGTTTTGGATGGTAACCTTCCCCGTGTGGGTTTCTTCTCTGGAGAGAGTTTAGTTACCTCAAGCAAAGAGCCAAGCCCTGGCGGGGAACCCTGGCTGTCTGCTTGTCCCAGTTTAGAGTGGTCCTCTTGTGTGGCAGCCACTGCTAAGTTGGCAAAGTCGAAACGTGGTTTGGCTTTGAGGGTCACATTGGTAGCTTCTTGCTTGGGCTGGATGACATGTGGGAAGAGTGGGAAGGTGGGCAGTTGGAACCGTGCATCCACCAGGCTTGACACACTGGGCACTTTGGAGAATGAGGAACGAGGCAGATGCATAGCTGGGTACCCCAAAGTCCATTGGTGCAGATGTACGGCGTGCAGGGCACTGAAGCCATAGAGGTTGGAGAGGTGGTCCGAGGGCACGGTGGGTAGCCCATTGAACGCTTGCAGGAAAGAGTAATTGGTGAGTTGGAGGGAAGGGTGGATAGGCACAGGGGCCGGCAGGGTCTTACTTCCCATGGCAGTCGTTCAGAAGGAAGATCTCAGGAACAGAAGAGGAAAAGATCTGGAAAATAAAAATGGAGGAGGGCAAAAGACGGAGAGGTGGATTTATAGAAAGATACAAGCAAAAGAGATTTCTCATCTCATCCCTCACTAGTCCCTTCCCCCAAATCCACAGCAGGAGATTGCCTTTCACTTGGAGGGGCACCCTGCCGGCCACCAGATCCTCCTTTTCTCATTTTCCCCTCACAACAAATATGTGCTGTCCACAACTACTCACTCTTGCAACAACGAGTTAGCCTCTAATGGCCTTCTGTGGGGAAACAGAGGGGAGATGTTGTTTTGGGTTCCAAAACTCAAAGCTCTCCCAGGCATTTTGGTTTTAACATCCATTTCTGCATGGGCATAGAGCCTTTCCAAAATTGAAAGGCTCCACTAAAACGGCCTTCAGCTCTGACACTCCAGGTTTTGCAGGGAGGGAGGGTGGAGGCCTTGCTGCCACTGGGTCATGCCACATCTCCCTGCAGGCCTGGCCTTAGCCATGCTTGTGCCTCCTGGATGGTGGGGGGAATTGGGTGGTCAGAGCTGTCCAGTACTCTCTCCTCAAAATAAATAAATAAATAAAATAAAAATAAAAAGGGGAGAAGGGGGGTGAAACAGCAGAAACAACATTCATCCTTCCATTTACTGCAAAAATAAAGAGAAAATGCTGAGCCTGGGTGACAAATCTGATGTGCCATTTGCTCACCCCAGGGGGAAGCGTCTGGCTTCAAGCCCATGTCCCAGTCTAGGCAATTGCTTAATTAGAGCCCTTCAAAAGAGAGAAAGGCAAAGCCTGGGGAGACCCTTCCCACAGGGGTACCCAGCCCACCAGCCAGAGGAGGCCAGGGCCTCATAGGGCAAGGAGGAGTGACAGGCCCACAGCTCTTCCCTCGGCCAAGCACCACAGCTTTGCTGTGCTTTAGGGTCCTGCCAAGTCCCCATCCTCCCCTTGGGGCCACATCCCTACCCATTTTCCCTGTGAGGTGGAGGGAAAATGTTGCCAGAGAGCAGCATGGAGGCACATCTGGCCCTGCCTGCAAATTTAGCTCTCAGCACAGCCCTGGTTGCTGTCAATCACTTGGCAGGAGATGCTTCCCAGGGGCCAATAGTGTGGAGGCAGATTCCCTTCTTGGTGCATGGGGGAAAGGACCCATGGATTTTGAAGGCACAGCACCCCTGCCCTCCAGGGAGCCTCCTTTTTAACTCTGTGGCCTGCTACTTGCTTTCCCTGGCAGCTACAAGATTTGCCCTCCTTTGACCTCCTTCACCCCAAGAATCATGTAGAGACCCTGTAGGGACCAGCAAGAACTACACGGAGTTCCTTCAGGATCATTTCAGGGGCTCCATAAGGGCCATGTATGATCCTTGTAGGGTCCCCATAGGGGCCATATATGATCCTTGTAGGGATCATATATCTTACATAGCCCCTATATGTCTTACATAGCCCATGTAAGATATATAGCCCACAGGGCTATGTAAGATCCTTGCAAGGTTCCCGCAGGATTCCCACAGGACACTCTCAGGATATTCGTAAGATTCCCATAGGATCGCCCACAAGGCCTTCATAGGATCCCAGCAAGATCTCTGCAGGGTCCTGCAGCACTCGGACAGGCAAGCAGGGTTTATTCCTGCATTAAGAATAAAGCCCTTTTGGAGAAAAGGAGGTAGCAAAGAGCCACAGATCAGCAATTCTCCCTCTAGGCAAGGGGGAAAGGCTGGTGGCTGAAGAGCCCTAATGACCAGGGAAAAAAAAATCTGATTTATATATGTGCTGCCTCCTGGACCAAGGATCTGCAGCCGGTGCGAGGGGGAGAAACTCACTCCAAAGAGCTCTATACACCAGTCTACCTTTCACACCATTTACATAAATCAGCAGCCGGAAGAGAGACCCAAAACTTAGACGAATTCTACCGCAATGACCCAAAATAAAAGTGTGTGACATTTTGCCTTTTTTAATTGGATACATTTTGAATAGTGGCTGATTGAAAAATGCACACATATTCTCCTCCCTCTCTCTGCTTTTCTTTTCTTTCTTTTTTTTTTAAATAATTTTTTTTTTAAAAAAAAAAACTTTTTATGGGACGACCAACCAACCAGATTGTTTTGTTCTTCGACTGGGGAAATGCTTTTTATTTCTTAGTGCTGCCCATACACTAGGCGTGACCATTTCACAGCACAAACACCTCGATCAATGACCCCGAGAATAAACAACGCGGAAAATACTCTTGTCCAGATACCTGAAATGTCTGTTTCTGTATGTCACAACGACTATATGTCTATTAGGTAGTCCTAGATCTTTGAAGCATGAAACATGCGACTGCAAATTGAGTTCAGTTCTGAGGTTACCCCTCCCTCCGTCTTCAACTCCTTAGAAAACATTATATTTGGAACGTAAAACCATGAATCTACCTTGAAAATCTGGGCAAAAGTCTAGTTGATAACATTAAAAAAATCTGTTTCAATTTTTCAAATGAAGAAGACAGAAACGAAGGAGAAATGCAACCAGCTCATAACAACATTCATTGTCCGCGAAGTTTCTCTCTCTCTCTCTTTTTTTTTTTTTTTTTTTTTGCTACAGTAGTTCAGTTTTTCAAAAATAAAAAATTAAGAAAACATAAAGAAAAGGGGGGGAGGAATTAAAAAAAAAAGAGAGAAGGAGTGAAAGAAAAGAAAAATGAAAAGAGAAAAAGGGGAAGTGGAAGCAGAGTGTTCACGTTACTACAAGTTTCTTGGCACTTTTCCAGAAATGTAAGCTATACTTTTGCTCTGTACGACCGGGATAGCCAGAAATATAGATGAAGAGCAGAGTATTTCACAGAGAAGTCCCCTCTCTTCGGGACTTCAAAGCGAATGTGTATTTCACAGTGCAGTAACTCTCCGCTCTCCCGCTTGCCCGCAGAGAGATCGCTGTTTCTTTGATTCCGGTGTCACCTCTACCTTTAATTCTGCTTCATGTAAACAGATCGTTATCAGGGTTTCTTTATATATCTCTCTCTATATATATATATTATTATTTCATTTTATTTATTTATTTATTTTAAGAAGACCCCGTGAGTTCTCCGGTTGAATTCCCCGCCACAACAAAACTGTGCGATTTTTTTTTGTTTCTTTCTTTTTCCTTTCTATCTTTTTTAAACACAAACTCTCTCCCTGAGTAATTAAGAACAAACTACTTGTGTTCTAACTGAAGCAAAACCCACTCATGCCAAGATAAATTTACCCTGCAAAATAGGATCATAAACTTGAAAGACTACATCTGTCTCCAGCTTTCTTACCCTTTGTCCTGTTTGAAGACACGGTAATGCTATTGTCCAGTTGTCATTGTTTTAAGACCATTGTAATATTAACCTTCCAGATTAAGTTCTATCTCCATTGTACACCAGAAAATAAAAGGAAAATCCAGCCAATTTGCTCCCGGTAGCATAGCACAAAGTGAAATTAAATGGATTTTAAAGTAATCCTGTGAGCAGTAGATATTTTTTTCTACCTTGAATTATCAATTTCCGATGTATCCTTTGAAAGGGATATTTGTTACATTAAATACCCGACTCATAAATAATGAGGTTTGCTAATTAGTTCCACATGGGAGAATGGAGGAGGTAAATTACCCTGAGAACGTTGCTTATTTTTACAAACATGATAAAGTAGCGGGCATAAAACGCTGCATTCTTGGGATAGCCTCAAACTGCAGCAATCAGGTTCATCTGTCAAAAAAAAAAAATCCCTGTTTTTTTTTTTTTTTTTCCTGAATCCCTTAAAGTCTGATAGCCGTCTCCTTTATAGTGCATCATCAGTCTTCAAAATTTTGCTATCAGGTCGGCTACTCATTTCGTCTCCTTTGCGGACGACATTTTTCTCTTCCTATTAGTTTAGTTTAAGCGAGGAAACAGAGCTTACAATTTATCCGTGTTTGGGAAACTAACTGGAAAGGGAATACGATTGCCCTTTCACTCCACATTATTCGAGCGTGGTGCTCTTGAGGAATAAAGTGCATTGTTCAGCACGGATTTATTCAAAGTATTAATGAAGTGTGCAGAATCTATTAAAGCGGGTTTATTCGGGACTAATTGAGCGTGAAAGAGTTAATTGCTAACATTAATGAGGACTGGAAAGACTCAGTCAGCATGTGCCTTGGATATCTCCGCTCAATCCTTATAAAATCATCATTCACATTTTATCACGAAATCAGTGTTGACAAGTTTCGCCAGACCACCATTGCGAATCGGACGAAGGCGGCGGATTTTAGCCCCGGAATAATAAAAATAACCAGAGTTCAGCTGCAGCAGCGATCTAGGTTCTGATCGGGACAGCGTTTGTACCCCCAAAACAAACAAACTAGAAATCTCTGGATGCGGATCCGAGCGGGACGGTGGCTAGGAGGGCCAAGGGCGGGAGCGCAGCCTCGCTGCGCGGGAAGGGACCGCGGGTGAGTCCGGCGGGGGTGGCCAGAGGCGGCCAGGCTCTAACAGCTCCTCCCCTCGCAGAACTTTTCGGGTTGGTCTGGGATATTTGTAATTTTTTTTTCAATCCCTCGGAATTGTAGAAAAGCCCCCGAACACTGGATTCATTCTCGCTGTATTCCTTCCCCTCAGTAAATCCCCGGTGCATCCACCGCACGCAGACCAATCGCCCTTCCTAGGGACCCGCTGCAGGGAGGATTTGTCCCCTGGGCACCTCCAGCTTTTCTGCGGCCGGGCGCGCTCGGGGCTCCGCGCTGCGCCCCTCGGGGCGCGCAGAGCTGCGCGGCGCAACGCGGGCCTGGCCGGGAGGGCGGCAGCGGGAGTCGAGACCGCCTCGGCCCGGGCCCCGAGCTGCTCTCTTGTTTCGGCTCGGTCTTTTCCCTCGTTTGGCTTAGGGTTTACTAAACCCGGCTCGCTGTGCACCTGTCTGGGACACGGCCCTCACCGTGCTCCCCTGGCTGCAGTTTATCGGACAATTCATGAAATTTTAGGGTCAACTCCCCAAAGTCCGATTTTTTCCCCCTATTTCTCCTTCCGAAAGCCAGAAATAACAACTCTACCCTAATCCGCGGCTTTGCACTGACATTTTATAGCCTCGGCCTCGAGAGAAGCCCCGTTTCTTCTTACACTGAACTTGTGTTCCTTCGTTCAGGCAAATACAACATTTCTATTGTGGCCTTGGGAGAAAACGGACAAGGCTACTTGGGCCTTAGAACACTACGGAAGGAATACAAAATGAAGTAGGAAGAAAGAAAGAGGAAAAAAATAACGAGGAAAGAAAAGTAAGGAAGGAAAAGGAGATGGAAGAGCTGGAAGAGCTGAACGTCCAAGTCCTTAACTTCTTGTTGCAGCTCATATGTGTCATTTTTTAGCTCTGGTTAAAAGCATAGCTCCTCCGCAAAGGGGGATAAGCAACTTTGAAAGAGGAAGACAAATCTTTAAATAGCATAAAAATATCCAAGCCTCATGCGGAGACGTTCCCCGGCCCTCCGCCCTCCCCAAGGAGAGGAGCCCTCCTCACGTGAGCCAGAACTCTCCCAATTCTGCACCATTCTGCACCCGAAGATGGTGAGAAATTGGGGGAGCGGAGTGCGGCGAAGAGGGAGGCAGAAGAACGGAGGGAGAAAAAAGGAGGCATTTGGACCCCAATACTCGATACTTGGCAAAACAAACAAACAAACAAACAACAACAACAACAAAACAAACAAAATGAGTCGTTCATTTTATTTACCTAATCCCGATCTGCGTTCCACCGCTGGCAGCAGTTAAAAGATCCCGGGCTAAATTTGAGCTGGTACAATAAAATAAAATAAAATAAAATAATAAATAAAATATTTAAAAGCTTTGGGCTAGGTCAGTGTCTCTGCGGGGCCGGGGGGGGCCGGCTCTGTCCCCTCCCCGCCCCGCTGCTCCTCGGGCCGGGGTCGGCAGAGCCGGCGCGGCGCTGCCCAGGTGTCGCGGTGCCCCGGTGCGCGGCCGCGGAGGTGCCGGCCCTCCCCTGCTGCCGTCCGGCTCTCCGAGCCAACGCGCCCGGGAGTAGCCGCGCTCCGACTGAACCGATCGCTTCCCTCCAGCCTCCTCCTTATTTCAACCGCCCCCCCGCCCGCCCTCCCAGCTCCCCCCCTCCGCCTCCCACCAGACGCCGGGCATGCGCACGCAGGGAGAAAGTTTCTGGCTGGAAAGAACCAACTTTTCAAGCCGCTTCTCCCGCCGCCGCGGCAGCCAGAAACTCGCAGCCCGCAAACGTGTGATCTCGACCCCCCCACACCCTTTTCGGCACCCCCCCCTCCACCTTCGCCCCCCCTTCCGTCCCGCTCCTTTCGCCTCCGGAGCCCGCAGCCTCCCCCGGGCGTTTCCCCAGGGACCCTCCGATGTGTGGCCCCCGCGGCGACAGAGCGAGACCCCCGGGGGGTGGCCCGGGGCGGGGGGGGGGGGGTCAGCCGCGCTACGCGGCCGCGCTGCCTGAGCAAGAGCCGCGCAAGAGGCGCCCGCGCCCGCGCCCGGCCCGCCTCGCTGCGCCCCCTCCCCGCAGAGCCGTGGAGAAGGGGCCGAGACCCACCGGGGTCTGCCCAGGGAGGGAGAGAACCGGGAGAGGGACAGAAAGAAAGAAAGAAAAAAAGAAGAAGAAGAAGAAGAAGAAAGAAAGAAAGAAAGAAAAGAAAAAGAAAAATGAGTAAAGGAGGGATGTGGAGGGAGGGATCTAATCCCTCTGGCAGGATTCAGTGGGTCGGGAATTGTCCTCCCTCTCTGGAGCCGCCACGGAGATCCGCGGGATCCACGTACCTGTGCGGAACCCGCAGCCGGGCCGGAGCCTCAGCATCCCCGGCGGGCTCCGCTCCCGGCTCCCCAGCTCGCGCCGTCCTCCTTTCCCTTCTTCCCGGCCCAGGAGGGGCTCATCCCTGTTTCCTCTCCGCAACCCGCAAGGGTCCGCGGATCTCCCGGGTGTGCGGAGCCCTGCGCAGACCCACGCGGATATCTAAGCGCTCGGGCGAAGAGCGCAAAGCAAAATAGCCCTCGAAATGAAAATGTAAAATTCTCTATAATTAATCCTGAGACCATCATCTCCCTCCCTGCTTATTTGTTTTCCTATTCATCCATCCATTCACACTCTTTTAGAACCGCGAAGTGGGGAAAACCGCTTGGGTCTATTACATTGTCCTGAAGAACAGGGTAATGTAATACACTATCGAAGACAGATCCGCCAGGATAACACGGTACAGTGCTCAGGGATACGCGTGTTATTTTTATTGTTCATGTCACTGACGTTGTTACACGGATTTTTTCCACATCTTCGGAGGAAAAGACAAACAAACAAATAGCAACAACAAAACAACTGCCCATTGTGTTATCATTCTGGAGAGTAGATGTTCAGGAGCACGACGGCAGCGTAGCGAAAAAAAAAAAAAAAAAAAAAGGCTTAGCACTGACATTTCTTCCCAGGAACATCACTATTTCGGGGAAGAGTCTGGGGTCCAACTTTTTTTTTTCTCTCTAGAAGGGCTAGACAGACGAACAAATTTTCGTTCTCTGCTTTTGTAAACGAGTGGCATTTTTAAGAGGCAGAGGCGAAACAAAGACGTTCCTCCATCACGGCTTTTTCACTACTCCCTCATCTCAAGCTACTCTTTCTTTTAATTCCCCTTTTCTTCCCTCCGCACCCCCCACTCCAAAAAAAAAAAAAAAAAAAAAAAAAAAAGGCTAATATCTTTATTCCTCTTTTATGGGGCTGAAATGTCAAGAGTGTGATCCTGTGGCCGACGCTGTAAGCCGATGCCTTCGAGTAAGTTTGCTTTTTCAATAGCAGTTTTCAAGTTCTGTTGTCAGAATAGGATCCCCTAACCCAAGAAACAGACCGGAGATCTTCTCTCCTAACCGGCGATTTCTCTGTTCCCAAAGGAAGAATATCGCTCTGTGTATGGCTGGGGACGGGTGCGAGTATTAATAAAACAAAAATTACATTTCTCTTTAGAAATAAAGTAGATTAGTTGAGATGGTAAATATAGCCAATGTGATGATACCTGCATGAGCTCCTTTTAAGGATAAAAAAAAAAAGAACACCTTCCAATTATGGAGACCATAATTCCAGAATAAATACTTAAACATATAAATAAAGAGCAGTAAAAGACAGCAAAAGATCTCAACGTCTGGTGGGAAGGAAGACGCAGTAAATGATTTCCACGCGAAAATAGTTTAGAATCGAAGCAGGTTGCGGAGATATAATTCCACCCCAGAGCATAGTTAGATGGTGAAGCTGAAAGCTGCCTGGATTATATATTGTCAGATATTTACGTGTTTGTTAAAAATAAAAATAATTGGACTTGTCAATCCACAGGCAATTGAACTGAAGTTTCAGGTTAGCTGCCTTGTTAAATACACTTGCTTTAAATAGCTGGTGTTCATATTATAGGGGTTATACTCTTTCAAAACCTTTATCTCTCTCTCTCTCTCTTTTTTTTTTTTTTTTTTTTTTTAATGATGTCCCTTGCTAATTTGCATTATGTCAACTTGTAACGGTGGGGAACCTAATACCGGGAACGGGATACAAAACCGCTGTTAGATCTGACACGCAGGGAATATGCTGCGCTTTTCCACAGTGAAGATCTGCTGTCAATTAGGAATGTTACAACTTCAAGGGACTCATAAAAAAAAAATGTAAAGGCATCTGCTCCTAAAGCCAGCCACGTTTGTAGGATTTAGACGTGACAGCGAAGCCCAATTCGTTTCAAGAGAGACCTGCAGGGTGATTTGCGAGACCCCATCCCTGCTGCCCTCCCCATCCCCATCCCGTCTCCGTGCCCATGCCCGGCTCCATCCGCTGCCCAGGTGCCTGCGAGGCGGCGGCTCCCTGGGGCCTGAGGGCAGCGGCCCCGCCGCCTCCAGCCTCACCTGCGAGCAGAGCCGGGCCGGGCACAAGCCCGTCCCCGCCGCGTCGAGCCTGTCACCTCGTCTGCAATGAGCTGTGGGCTCGGGGACTCATCCTGACCCACGCAGGTATGAGTGCTCGCTCCTCCTCTGTTTTAAGCTTGCGCGAATGCCAAGCATCCCTGGCGGTGCCTACCCGTGCGCTGGGAGAGGGCTGGGCTGCCCCAGCGGGGCTCCTCTGCGCTCCCTCAGCCGGGCCACTCGACTTCACCTTCGGCACCCACTTAACCTTTTTGCAAAATAACGATTTCTAACCCCATGCCACAGCCCCGAGCTGGAAAAAAATCCCTTTTGTTTCCTTGGGATTTTCTCCCCACCGGGGAACCGTGCTTGCCCCTTGCAAGGTCTTTTATTGAGGGGAAACAACTGTGCCACTCGCGGAGCATCAGCCGCGCCGGCATCGCGGGCGCCGCGGGCGGGGGTGGCTCGTGGCTCGGCGCGTATCTGCCGCAGCCCTGCGAACATCTTGCCCCCCGCGACGAGGCAGTGGGTGGGGGGTGGCGGGTGGGAGCTGCCTCTGGCTTCGGCCTCCCGGGGAAGGGAGCGGGGAGCGGGGCAGAGCAGCCTCCTGCTCTCGGCGGCTCTTCCAAAACATCCCCGCGCTCGGAGCTCCGCTGCGAGGGATGGAGCCAGGGCTACAGAGACCCGCAGCAGAGTAGGGACAAGTGCAGCGGAGCGGCCCCCTCGCCCCAGTCTCTCCCCGGCCAAGGAGCTCCCCCTTTCAGCAAACCCTTGGTTTTCAGTGGCACCTGGGTGATTTCTTCTTTTTTTGTTGTTTATTTTTTTTCCCTCATTGCGATTTTGGTGTTGACCGCATGGAACGGTTAGAAAGTGAGCGCTGCGACTCCCGCCAGGATACACCGGAGCCGCTGGAGCGCAGCCCGCAGCGCGGGGGCCGCGGAGCCCAGACCGGCAGCCCCTCTCCCAGACCAAACTCCCCACCCAGCCCGCGGTGGGTTTAGCGTCTCCAATTCAACGGCTGCTAATGACAAGATCAGCAGCAAAGCAATGAGAGGGTGGAAACGGCTCACGCAGGGCGAGGAAATGCTCTCTCTGATAGCACCCTCCGCCCTGCCAGAAAATGAAAAAAAAAAAAAAATCACAGACAGATGCATAAAACATCCTGCTGAAAACTTTTGCCATAAAAAAAATCTACCTCTAGTGCTCCCCGAAAATAAAGCCAAAGCGGGGAGCATCTCCATTTTGTTAGCAAGGGGAAAATCGCTTGATTTTTAGCCCGGTGCTGAGCTGCTCTGACTCATTGCGTGAATATATTGCTGCCCTTTGCTGAATTGCTACTGCAGAGGGCGAGGACCACCAGCTCGCAAGCGAGCCCTCTGGGAGCCCACGGGTGTCCGCACAGGGACATGCAGCGGCCCCGCGCACCCTTCTCGCCGTGGGCTGATCTCCCAGCAAGGAACCACTTCTGCCAGACCGGGAAGAAAATCCAGAGCACGGAACAGAGCGACAGGGAATTTGTCATCTTCAAGAAATCACAATAGACTTTGCAATGGACTAATTAAGTGCAAGGTCCCCCCTCCCCCGCCGACTCTTCCTCCTCCTCCCGCCGCCCTTGTTTGCAAAGTGGTGTGAAGCTGGTTGTGTAAATGATTCCACTTTAACTTCCAGCCCCCTTAGATCACCAATAATGCCGTGATGGTGCTGCTTACACTGCTGCAGCGAGAGTCAGCATTTCCATTATAATTTCCTATTTTCAGGAGTTTTTACAGTGGTCATAAAAATTCAATCCAGGCTCAAACTTGGCATCCTAGGGCTCCTCCCAGGAGTCATTTCTTTTTGTTGTATTTGAAAGAGGAAACCATTTATCTGTTTTTACATTACAAGAGAGCAACAAAAAGGAAGCAAAAGCAGAGTTTGGAGTTTTGTTTTGTTTTTTGGGGGGTGTGTTTATTTATTTATTTATTTTTTATTTTATACTGCTTGCTTTTGCTCAACGTTACTGTATCTGCCATCGATGTTAAGGGAGCACAGTACACAATAATTAATACCACATGAAAAAGCATCAGGTTATAGAGTTGCCAGAGTCTGCAACTGGAACTAGTCACATAAAATGTTCTTTATCATTCTAAAGCCTTTTGCATTCAAAAATGCTAATTTGCTAGCCATACATCCAAAGGGTAATTTGATGCTGGGGGTCATTTTGATTTAAAATGAACTAATATTTTGGAAATCTGAGTAAGATTATGTACATGCTCATATTTAACAATAATTTCCTAAAAGTACAGATGTTTTCGCTGCAGATTTGAGGGGTCTACCCTCTAGCCTCTTAGTGCAAGAATATGTATAACAGTCAAATAATCTTTGGATTTAGGTGTCCCTAAGTATTCATTTATATGATGGATTGTAATGGCTATATGGTTCCCTTGAAACCATTATATTCTATCATTTTTTTTTTTAAGTTCATTTAATACAAGGTGGCTAAAATGATTTGTGTACATTGCATTTGCTCACATGCAATTCTCGTATCTGCTGGAAACTGAGCAAGGATTTAATGACCCCACAGGATACAAAGGTTTTGGTGACTTGAGCTTGGAATAGGCCCATGACACAAGGGCCAGAGTGAATTGGGACACTCAAGTGGAATGCCAGCAGAACCTGGACATCACATCATGCTGTCAAGAATTATGTCTATGTCACATGTTTTACAGAAAAAGTCCTTTTTAAACTGATGTAAAATATGCATTTCTGCTAGTCTGGAAACCTGGTAGGGGTATCATCCTATTCAGTCAGTTTAACTCGATGTAGAAGCAAGGATCAGCAAGAATGATATGCCATAGATGTCAAAGAGCTATTTCTAGATGGAAAAAATGCAAGTTTGGAATTTTATACATACATATATGTGCATATGTGCATATGGGAAAGAAAATTATCTTCTTATATAGACAGAGATAGATTAAGACATATGTCTTATCTGACACATGACAGAAATAGCGGTGTGTGTATATTAATTCAAGGAATGTCAGTCACCTTTATCTCTGAATTTTCCTTGAATGATGTAAGTATTTGATAAGGTTTAGGATTAGTATATCTAACAGTCAATAGGAGGACTCTAGACTGCCTTGGGAGTAAGGGTGGTATTCACCTGTTGTGGTCTGTCAGACATAGGATTGGGATGAGGATTCCAAAAGGTTTTTCTTCCATTTAGACACCTCATCACAGTGAAATTGGGCTATTAATCTACATCTGATCCAATACTTTGTCAAGGCAGAGGAAACTCGTTTTCTGGCCTCATTGATACAAACATCTAATTCCAGATGCACAATTAAACAATTAAAATGATATCTTACAACTAAACTGATACGCCTGATTTAGGAGCATTGACCCCCCAGATTCTTCAGAGCAGAGTCAGTTCAGACGACTTTGAGATCTGATTCACATTTCAAATACACTTTTAATTTTTACTTGACCGTACACAGAGATACATACACAAAGATAATATATTTTTGTTTTATTTTATGTCTATTTTAGGCATCTCATTTCAGAATCTGAGTGGGATGGATGAGTTTTATCTGGTGCTGTATTCATACCAGCCTTTATTTTCAGCAGTAATAAAGCATAAACTTGAAGTAGTTAATAGATCATGTAACTACAAGACAGGAGTCTGCTATGACTAAAAAGTGAGACTTTTTCTATGCAAGAACAGTTGTGCTGGAAAAGTTTTTCCTAGGCCCTTTCACAGCAACACTTAATGGCAGAAATTCAGCATCAGTGCGGATCCCTTGGGGTTAGCAAAACCAGAGATTGCAATACAAGCAAGACCTTGCATTTTATGTCCTAATCACTTGGGATCTTTTTCTGGCCCTTTGCACTGCACAGACTTTGGAATAAGTTGTGAAATAAGGCTCTATGTTCAGTCACTTGCCAATATTCATATCTCCTCACCTTGACAGTCAAGGCAAAGGCAATGGCACATTCAGTGTACTTGCAGTAGCATGAGGGGAGATTAGACGGGTGTTTGTGCCATGGGATTCCCATTCTCTCTTCTCAGGGTCATGAGCACAGTGGCATTTTGTTTCTATGTCCTTGCTGCTGTGGCTATTTCATACAGAAGTCAGAGCAGCAAAATGTGCAGTAGTGAAGATGCGAAGGTCCTGTGCGAATACATTCCATGACCTTGGATAGGCTCGTGAGGAAGCTCCACCGGGTCAGATCTGTTGGCTGACACTTTTCAGCTAGAAATGTGGATGGTATTTTTAACATCCTGGTCCCAGGACTTGGAAAGTTTTTAAGGGGATTAGACTTACTGAGCATTGTCCAACAGTCAGTTAACCAATGTTAAAAGCAGCTTTGGTACATTCACTAACTTACAGCTGTTTCAGCTGTAAATTACAGTGAGACGGCTGGCTCAGGAATCCACTACAGGACTTCAAGAAGTGCACTGGTGGCTTCTTTCCCTGCTGTACACATGCGTGCTGTCAAGAGTCAACATCTGAAGGAAGGGCGTAAAGACAATGGTGCCAGACTATTTTCAGTGGTGCCTAGTTATAAGAGAGGCAACGGGCACAAACTGGAACATAAGGAAAAGCTTTTTCACTGTGGGGATGACCAAGCACTGGAACAGGTTGCCTAGAGAAATTGTGGAGTCTCTATCTTGGAGATATTCATAAGCCAACTAAACATGGTTCTAGTAGCCTGCTCAGGTGACTGCTTGAGTAGAGGGGTTGAAGTAGATGATCATTAAAGGTCCCTTCCACTGCAACTCTTTGGGACCAGGGACCAGGTACAGACTGATCAGCACTCCATGTTTTGAGGCTGCCATTCTGCAGTTAATTGGCTGACACAACTGGCACTCACAATGGCCAGATCCCATCGTGGACAAGGACATTTTTACTCTGGTGATATCAGTTTCCAGTCCTCTAAATCTCTCTCCCCTACAATACCATGATAACAGTTACAGGGCTCAGTTGATCTTTAATGAAATATGTTGTTGACATGATTGCATGACTTTGAAGCAGTTGAGAGGTTCCAGTTTTCTTCATAGGAGTCTGTAAGAGTTTTTACAATTGACTTCAATGACAGTAATAGCTAACAACTGCAGACTTGTGTCACTGCAGATTCAGTTTCATGGCTTGTACTCAGTGGAAAGGTGTTATTTTAGCACAAAGTATTGTTGTTATTAACACATAGCTATTAACATGTATCTGGCTAGAGAACATAGTTAAACTGACCTGGCAAGAATTTAGTTATTTAGCATGAGCCTAAATTAAGGTTTGTTGAGGGTGATACATAAGAAATTTGCATTTTGATTCCATAATTACTATAATTACTCACAACACTTTTCCTGTTTTTAGCACTTTCTAAATATACACGAGTATTATAGAAAAAAAAAAAAGGAACTTCTATTGTTTGTCTCCTCTCTCTCTCTCTCTCTTTTTTTTTTTTTTTTTTTTTTTTTTTAGGTTAAACACTCTAAAAGTATATAAATTTCCACTGAAATCTACATGGAAATAAAGTTGAGAGATCAGCTTAAAGTCAAAAAAGCAAAGGAAGTTAAAAGTCAAGCCAGAAAGACCATTTGCTGTCATACCCAGCTATGCTGAAGTGTCAGAGATAAAGGTCATTTAACTGCAGTGTTTGCACCATCAGGTGATCCTAAATACCAAATCTGCTGTAATTCCTCAGCCCAAGGGGGAGGTTAAGTACTGACAGAGTTTCAGCCCTAACCGAGAATTTCCTGCTATTTGTGGTTTAAGGTCATGCCCTTAAGGTTATTTTCAGATAGGCTTTTGTATGCAAAACTGTAGGAATATTACAGCTGGAGCATTATTGAACAGAAGGGATCGTAAAAATCTCCTTTGGAAGCGCAATCCTGAAGAAAACTCGCCACCTGCTGGTCAAAATCCTCCTCGTTCTGAGCTTTTCCAAACATTTGCTGAAGCTGTTTATTAGCTTGCAGCAGTTGAAACCTTTGAGAACTCATACCTTCCACCAATTTAACGCACTGATTTGGGGTACCTAATGCTTAATGAAGAAAAAAACCCCCAAAGGTCTCCATACAATATAATTTTTGCCATAAAATTTAAAAACACTATTAATAAAACATTTAATCATGAACAACAATTTCCCAAGGCTTAAACGTGCTTTTGTATGGATGAGTTTTCTCATATGCTGTTATGTCATGTATTTATATATCTCTATTTTTTTTTCCCTTATGATTGTGTCAGGAATCTTTGTAGCTTCCTTTGTGATGTTTGTGTTTCTTCTGGGTCTTTTATTTCCTATTCTGTTTTTACTAAATTATCAGGTAAGTGGAGAGTCCATCATCTCATTAGCACTATTTCTCATCTTGTAATGGGCAAGGGAACACCTACAAATGTCACCATTTTTTTTTTTCCTGATAGACTACTTAGTAAGCAATAATAGTCTAGGTAGTAGAAGTATCAGAAATTTCTTAAATTTTATTTTGATCAATGAAATGAGTCAGTTAAGCAATTTTATCTTTTTCCTTAGTGTCTGATCCAAAATCAACTTAGCCAAATTAAAAATCCCATTGACTTTAGTCAGCTTTGGACAGACCATCATAAAATAACCCAAATAATACAAATCAGGATGTGTACATTTTTCACAGCTGATCTGTGGTTTATAAACTCCTGAAGTGAATTATAAAGTGCACAAGTCACAGAAATAAGGTTCACACAATATTAACACTGAAATGTATTAGGGCTTGGGCAAGAAAATAGAATAGAAGAAATCAGTTACAAGCCAGGGTGTCCCGCACTGGCCGGATGTTTTGTAGCAAGTGCTTACATACATAATTTAACTTGTTGTATAGGGAAAGTATTTTTTTCCATTTCTAACTTGTATGCTTTTACTTGTAGTATACCCACACATGTGATGAAGCTCTAGAGAGGAATATGAGGAAGGAGAGCTACAAAACAGTAGTTGCTGTAAACTCATATCCTTAAGGTAACTTGTTTGGTTTTCTCTTTGTCTGTCTATATTAAAGTGCTGGAGGAAGAAATTCGAGTGTAGACAACAGTGAAGGTACTAGGACATTATTATTATTATTCAACTCTTGGGTCTTATTCCAGCAGACTTTATCTGAAGTTTTATGACATTAATGTTAATTATTATCATCCCCTCCCAAAGGAGAGAGGCAAAGATGGAACTAAGTGATACTGTTTTTCTCACCTGTGGATAGTTGTATAGAAGAGTGGACAGCTACCTAGAAGATATGCTTACAGTTCTTCAGAAATTGTAGAAGCATCCAGAGACTGCCTTCTCAATCATGGCTCTTAGTGTAATCCTTAGGGCAGGAAAATAATTTAAAGATATAAGGGTTTTTTTTGTTTGTTTGTTTAACCCTATTACAGACCTATCACACTCTCCTTCATCTCAAATCTTACATATAACAACCAGTTTATTATACCTATGTGTTCTTGTGGTAACTTAAATTCTTCTTTTTTCCTTGGTGTTCATCTTCCTTGTCTTTTGTATGCTAAGGTAAACAAGCCCTGTTCAGAAATATCAGTGCTTAATATCTAGTTTCCTTCTGACAGCCCTTTGCTGCATCTGTTTCATTTCTAATGAAAATCTAATGCCTTTACACAGGCAAATAATATGCATTACTGCAGATAAGGTCTTATACCAGTAAGACACCACACTTTTACAATAAATGAGTCCCAATAAATGTGTTTATTAGGATATTCAACGTTTACATGTACGGTGATACTCATTCGTAAAAATAAGCCTAACAAATGCCATTTGAAGTACACTCATCTTTGGAGAAAGATGGTGCTATTCATGACCAAGAGAGTTATGAATTCTAACCATTTTTTTTCCAGCTGATTTAAACAATGTTGTTGGCAATGAATCTGCCTTCCAACAGATACATCCTGTCAGTGCTCACCTCAGCACCCAAAACCTTGAAGAGTATAGGCCAGCTGAGTCTTCATCCTCTTCAAAAGAAGTCTTCTTGAGGCTCTCTCATCTCTGTCTGCCTGACTCAAGAAACACAGACTACAGAGAAAAGACAGAGAAGAGGTTAAAAGGGTTATGATCGTCAAAAATGAGATTCTTATGGCTGCTTCGTCTATCGAATTCAAGACCATGGGAAGAGGCCCATGGGAACCTCCTGGCCAGTGTTTGGACTAAACATGTTTCCATTTGGAAGCCACTGATATCTTCCAGTAATGTCCATCCTGAACAGCAATTTCTAACCAAGAGGACATTTACACCTGGTTCCTCTCAGCCAACAGGGCAGCTGAGCATCCAGATGTTTTTAGCTATGGTTGAGTATAGATGTTTTCCACCTACTTTTCACGAGTATACACACATTCCTAGCTTCCTGTCTTATAGGTCTTATAGGGACATTTACTTCATTTTTTCTATTTTTTATTGTCAAAGACCTTTTCACTAGATTTTTTTTTTTCAGAAAATATTTGTTTTTGCATCAAGACTGAGTCTGTATTTTTCTGTTTTTATTGATTTTCTTTAGACTTTTAATGTAGGCATTTAAGTCACCTATGACTAGAATTAGGTGAACTACACTATTAGTAAGTGCAGCTTACAGGAAAGGAAAAAAAACAATCAAGCTTTTCCACAATTGATTTTTAATTTTGAGACCAAATAGACTTCTTATATCTCACACATCACAGCATTTCATCTTCATTTTTTTGAACTGAACTTTTTCCTAATTGGGCTTTAGTCTCAATTATTAGATATGCATAATATTAAAGTGTCTGTCTGGAAATTGCTTGCAAGCTGTTTACAATGAGGATTGCTCTGTATTTTCACACATTCATTCATTAAAAGGAAATAAGGATCTTTAGCAATCTTTCCCCTCAAATACTATTTTTTGAATCATTTGGCCAGCCTGACTTTTATGGTTCACTTTAAGGCAATCTTCTCAGGTGGAACTTTCCATCAATCTCTATTACTTAATGAGGATAGTCATTATTGAATGGTATTGGACTTAAAATCAATATCTAATGGAATCTGCACGTACACAGAGATCTTTCCCCACTCTGATACATGCACTAGGCATGAAGAAACTGCGGACTTGCTGAGGAAAATGTCTATGATGGGAAAAGAGTCAAAGGTAATTAAAGGGGGAGAGATTTGTGCAAAGATTGTGTAGCCAAGTTTTGTCAGTAAAGGTGTTTACAAGGTGAATTCTCTCCACTGGGCTGGGGAAAGCTCCCCACATAACTGTGCATGCACTAGAGAGAGAGAAAGACATTTTTGTGTTTTAGGCTGTTTGCACAGGAGTTAGCACACCCATCTTGGGGAATGTTTTGTGTGTAACAATCTTCTTTTGTAGACCAGGGGTTTGGATGGGACTTGGGATAGAGGGTGGCCCTTCTACACATACTGTATCATGGCTGAAGAGTGCATAAACACAGCAGGCTAAAATCTGTAATCTAAGAAGGCAAGTTCAGTGAAAAGCTCTTCACCTGCCAGCACTGCAGTTTATAGGTTTCTTTTTCTTGGGTCAGGGGCTTTATTAGGAAATACTGAAGGGTGAGTACTCTTTAATATCCAGCTGTTAAGGATATGCCTATTTGTAGCATGTAGATTTTCCAGTAAGGGTGGAAATTCAAGAGAAAATGGGAGGAAAAGAATGAATCATCCAGAAAAGAAGCTATGTGTCTAACTGCTACTTTAGATGCTTACACCCAGCTGTAACTCTCAAGGTGCTAGCTTGGGTGAATCCTGGAATCATCTAACTTTTGTCAGTAAAGTGTGTCCATGTTCACATGTCTTCTATGCAGAAAAGCACAGCTTTGAGATAATTTTTATAATATTCTTTGGATGAGGGTCTGGGTCTCATCTTTTAACCAAAATACAAGCTTCAACCAAAACCATAACTTTTCATCAAGAAAGCTAGACAGAAAGCTAGACAGCTCGTGTTCACTTACAGAGCAAAGGTGCTTCCTCCTTGAGTGAAATATTTTGGGCTTTATTCCGAAAAAGAGGATATGTGGCTCCCATATACCAAGTAAGCAGTCTAAACTCTGTCTTACTGGTCATAACACTAATTAGGTTATTCTTTGTAAGAAAAGTACAATCTGTATTAAACACAACTTCAGAGAAGGAATGATGACCTTGAAGCCAGAGGCTAAGAGCAGATGGAGAAGGCAGCTACTTAAGGCAGTAGCTGAAGGCTGGGAACCAATAGAAAACCTCTGGCTATTCGACATACTTTGTCTATGGCAGAGTCTGAGGAAGCCAGGTGGGTAAGGATGGTCAGGCCTCGTTCCTACCCCCTGCCCCTGTCACAATGGCAAGGAGCCCAGCCATCACCTCTTCCTTCTTCTTTGTAACTGGTTCCCTTCCCATTCCTTTTTTTTTTTTTTTTTTTTTTTTTAAGCTATAGGTTATATCCCATACATTAATTCTTCTTCAAGTAAAATCTAAATGAATTTAATCTGTCTCAACATAATGCAAATGTGCACAAAAGTTTGACTAAGTTTGTTCTATACAGCATCATGAGGCATGTCAGCTGGTGTTTGCTGTTTGTCCTACCATGCTCCTGCTCCTGGGACTGGAGTTTCACTGGTGAGGTGCTATCTCCTTCTCTTCTGTGAACACAGATGAGGTTTCCTGCTTTCTTTGGTTGAAATAGCAGTTCCTAGGTCTTGAGGCTCTGCCCATGTAGAAAGTGAGTTTATTAAACAGGAAGGCAGTCATAATTAAATTCAATATACAAAAGCATATACATGAACATTTATTCTTTCTTATTTTGCTTGCTGTAGGCCTCTCAGTCTCTTTGGAATGGGAATTATTCTGAAAATGCTTAAACAACAAGCTAGTTCCATTGTTGACTGCCTCCAAGTTGTTTTAGCTTCAACCTTTCTATATCTTAGTTTCCTCTGCTGCAAAACAGAAGTAATGTTACTTTTTCTTTAAGATTATTGAGAGACTTATTGTAATTCACAGAACAGTTCTAGTTTCCCTGAGCTACAATTGTTCTGGCTAAAGGGGATGTGTGATTTTCAGAGGTGCTTACCCAGCAATTTATACATCTGGATTCCTGTGAGGTGCACCTTGTTAGGAACCACAGCATGGACACATATTAACATTCAAAACCTGGAAGAAAAGTGTTTTTGCCATTCTTCCTAGACGTTTTAAAGAAGATATGTTTGAAACAGTAAAAAGCAGAAATTTCCTGTATCATGAGACCTGATGGTGAATATCTATTTTTTAACTAATGAAAGTGCTGCAAAATAATTGATGCTTACATACACTAGGCATTGGATCCTTCTCTTCAGAACGCTTAAATTACACAGGCTGCCAACTATGCTTAAGCAAAGCTCTCATTAATAAGACATCTTTTTAGTGGAATATGCCCCATCATGAAGAAACCTCCATTAATAAGAAACCAATGAGAATTACTGGCATAAGAAATGGTTAAAAGAGGCAGAGGGCAGAAGACAGAATCAGAGAATGCACATAATACCAGCTTGATGCAATTATGCTAACATGAATTTAAAATAAAATTAAAGTTAACAGTTTAAACTGATGTTTGAGGGGTTTTAAAAAGATTTAGTTTCCCTTGGAACCACTATGTTATTTGAGCCACTGTAATCTCAGAGCACACTGCTCATAACTTCTCTCAAGCACTGTTACTACTAGATTGTGCCCACAGGTTAAGTTACAAACGTCTAAAAACCTTAAAATTATTAAACCTAGATTAAAGTGTTCAGAGAATATGGTGTTATTTTAGTCTCCTGCCATATCCTACATTTACTATAAAACTGTTATATTGGCATTCTAATAAAATGTCATAAAGCAAGTATGTAAGGAGGTGTTTTGGGTTTGTTGCAGTCTGATGGAAGCCAAGTTAACATGGCAACCAAAATGTGTAACAGAAACACTTAAATGTTTTTCATAAACTGCAAACCTTGTAAGAGCCTATGAGCACGTTGGCTACTGGGCAGTGTGTAACTGAAGATTGCTGCCATATATTCCTGATGCTTCATCTTATATCATTTCTACTCAACTCAGAACTTAACTATCTGAACTGCATAACTTTATTTCAGTCGCACTCTTACTCACCAAGGCTCACAAGTGTCCCATTGATTCCAGTAGTCTGGAGGCTGAGAGGGGATCTAATCAGTGTCTATAAGCACTTCAAGGGAGGGAGTGAGGAGGATGGTGCTGGCCTCTTTTCACTGGTGGCCACCGACAGAACTAGAGGTAATGGCCACAAACTGAAGCACCAAAAGTTCCACAGGAACTTAAGGAAAAATTTCTTAACGGTGAAGGTGAGAGAGCACTGGAACAGGCTGCCCAGAGAGGTTGTGGAGTCTCCTTCTCTGGAGATCTTCAAAACTTGCTTGGATGCCACCCTGTGCCACGTGCTCTAGATGACCCTGCACGTGCAGGGGGGTTGGACTAGATGACCTCTAGAGGTCCCTTCCAACCTTAAGCATTCTATGATGATTCTATGATTACTTGAACCTTTGTGAGTGAAGTTGTCATTCTCTGACCCATACAGCCACAGATTTAAATAAAGATTCTAGATGTCAGAAGGGTCCTCAAAGATCTTCTAGTAGGCTGGCCCACATATTTATTTATTTATTTATTTTTGCAACCCTCACATCTTAAAGTACATATTATCTTGATGCACACAGAAAAGACTAATAGGATTAACAAAATCTATAATATCTGTAATGCCTGAAAAGCAGAATAAACTTCTGTTATTTTTCATGACTGCAATGCACTTGTTCTTTGTTCTGGTACACAAATGTTTCAAAGATCTTTATTTAACTTCATAATAATAATAAAAAAGTATCATTATTAGACCTCACTTGTTGTTCACAAAAATATCAAGGTCCAATGACATCTGTACTGTAGCTTAAAGCTTGATCTCAGAAGAACGGAGCGCATAATTACAAGGAGGATAGAGACAGTCCACCTTGACTAGTAAATCAACTTTCAGGTTTTATACACCTGAATTTGCACTTTATTTGTACTATCAAGGAATAAACAAATTTACTCAGATTCGGTTCTGAGAGAGAGAAAGCATCTTTGTGAAGTTTCTTTCAGCCAAAATGAATTCCAGAACACCTTAGAAGAAGTTAACTGCACCATGGCTATGTTTTTTTTGTCTCAGTATTGAATGGCCCATGGAAAGTATGAGTAGCCCAAATTATATTATTATATAATACAACAGCTTGGAGTGGGAAGTTACTTGGAGGTATGAAGAAATGGACAAAGAAGAGAGCTTCGTGAGGAACACTTGCTAATACTGTTGGGTAGGGGGGTCTTTTGTTCCCTTTAGATGAATGGGGAAGACCCAAGAAGATTTCTATTGCAAGGATCAGGTACTTACAGACCTATCAAAGACGCAAATGATAAAAAATGATATTCATTGGACCAGAGGGTCATGCAGTACTCTTTGCATCAAGGTTTGTGCAGCCTGGAGAAAACAGTGACAAAAACACAACATGGAGACAGACACCTCTGTGATCTGTAACAGGAGATCTTAAACTACAGAAGGATGTCTAGAACTGAGAGAAAGACAGAAGGGGGAGGGGGGAAGAGAGAGAGAAAGAGAGAGAGAGAAAGAGGGAGAGAGAAAGAAAGAGAGAAAGAGAGAAAAAAGAAGCTCAGAATGAATTTAATCCCAAATATTTTCTGCACAAAGCAGAAAAGATATTAAAACTTGCATCTGCAAAGCCAATCATACGACATCACCAAAATAGAAGTAGCCTTAACAATATTGATAGAAGAAGCACATTATAAAGGCAAGGGAGAGTCTTCTTCCTGTGAAAACTACTGCATATTTTTCCAATCAATCAGTAGAAAAGATCATTTGGAGTCCCAGATGGGCTTCAGGCCCTTCTGGAAATTAGCAATGAATGTGAAGTGCGACATTAAAGTCTGAATGATTGTAACAGGGAACTCAAGTTTGCTAGTTAGCACTGATGGACCTAGTGCATTCTCTGGAGCATTAATAGTTAAAGCGCATTTTCACTCGAATCTCATGGACGTTTCTGTTGGTACAGCTGGCAGAACCTGTAAGACTCCTTATTGTCAAAATATCTTTGTTTCATGAACCATGAACCCTCTGCTGATATAGCTGGTGAACTCACCATGAGATAAGTGATTATGGTTTATGAAATTATGGTTTACTTGAAAGGTCTTTTAGCACAAGGCCTTATTATTCCCAAGAGAGAGTAAGATATGGGTCAAAGTAATTTCAATTTTTTGCTAGTTCATAAGACAGACAGTGTAAGTGCCATGGCAGGAAGCAGATGTGATTCATGACATGTTGAATGTTATAGTTGAGAGTGCTTACAAGATGTGGTAGCATGGAGAGTAGAGGCAAATAAGAATAAGACTTCGAGTGAGCAGTAAACAAAACGCTACTGCCAGTGTTTGCAGTCTTTGAGATGGAAGTTTGATTTAAAAGTCTGATCAAAAGTTGATTAAAAGGTAAACAGATACTGAATTTTATAGAAACCTTACAAAAATGTGGATCATTTTTGCATAGAGTTGGAAGAGAAAAGATTCTACCAACAGCACATATTTTTCAATATCAGAAATCTTGGTGCCTGCTCCAGGATGAACTCAGACCCGTCAATGTTTACATAATTAAGAGAACTCTTCCACAGTTTATAGTAGAATAGAAGTTGGAAATATAATTTCCTTTTTTGAATCAGGTGGAATATAGATTTCCCAATATCCTTCAGGTTCCTTGTGACAGAGTTATTTACTTCTTTAGGTTCATAAGAATAAGAAAATTGTTAGCATGAAAATCCTTTCAAAGAAAACTTCATGAAAATGTCTATGCTTCTGGAGGCATGTTTTATTTTGACAAATCAATGTTTTCCAGTAAAATAAGAACAGCCAGGTGGAATATTTTCTTGTTGATTAATTTGGATTTTAGTAGCAACCAAAAGAAATAGATATTGTCATGAAAGTGGAGTCTTAGAATTAAACTGCAGATTTCAGAAACATAAAATGAACCTTCTTTGTGAAAAGAATGTGTGAAGCACACTGGGAAATGGTTATTATTTTAATGAAAATAATATTATATGATTTCATTAGAAAAATTTAACTAGAGCAAAAAGAGTTCGGCAGTTTGTTAATTCCGCAGTCTAGATAATTACCCAGAGAATTCTGTCTTCTCCTGTTCTTACAACTGAAGAGCAAGACAACATACCAACCTTCATCCCAGTGTGCAAGCGACTTTTGATGGAATAATATGGTTTCAGCTGTATTTCAAAGTAACAGAAATGTCCTTTCGGTGAAGTGTTATTATAGAATTAGAAAGCTCAAAGAGACTTCATACAGCTATCTAATGTATACTTTTGCCCTAAGCAGGATCATCTATACCTATGTTGTGTTGAAAGATATGAGGTCATGGAGATTTTACAACCTTCTCTGGGTAAGAAACACTGACAAGACCACAAAGGACCATACACAGATTTTTCACTTTTTTTTTTTTTTTTTTTCTTGGCTGCTACAGAAAGTCTTCTTCTTCCTCGGGACCCATATGTCCTTTCTATTAGGAAGATTTTTTCCATCAGTAATCTTTCTTCACACTTATTCTTCCATATGTTGTCTTGTGCCTACTTTGGGAACTTTGCAAGTTGACTAGAAATCTAAGATATCCAGGATCTATTAGACCAAGAAAAAGGAAGATTGAAGGAGAAGCTTCTAGAGCTGGCAAGAAAAAAAAATATTAATTCAGTTTAGTGGAAATGCTCCAGGGAGATTTGGCCCAGGGTTGCCAAATTTCCAGTATGGTCCTATAACCACTCCTGTAAACTCAGCCTTCCCATTGCTCATCAGGCAAGGACTCCTTTGGAATATCAGCCTTTGAAAATCTTTGGATATACAGGAACCAGTCATAGAGCCTATTTTGGACTGTCTTGACTTCAAGATTTCCAGGCTACTTCTGTATGAGTCAGCTAAACTTGTGAAGGCTTGAACTGAGGTGTTTTCCCATGATCATACACACTGCTTAAATGTTGCCAAGGTTCTGGCCCATTCTAATGAGAGCCCTCCCAGACTGTGCCCGGTCACATTTTGAAGGATTTTATGGGGCAGGAGCTGTTCACAACTGCATGTACTAATTATGGGGAAATCAGCCTTATGGCGGTAAACTGAACCATGACACTTGATGTGACAGATCGTTGCACAAAATTATTTATCACTAGAGATACAACTACAAGTTTAAGGGTCTCAATAGTCCAACAGGGCTCAGGCATAGGTGCTAGAAAACTGACAAAGAAAAATGACTGGGTTATTATAGCATATCACTCTCTTTAAGTAGTTCTTCAGGTTTCGCACCATCCAATGTAGAACAAAAATGGGTGCCTCAGAGCAAGATGCAGAATGCAATTGCAGAAGTAATATAGTTAGTAGCTGGGTTAGTAATAGTATGAGGTTTAATTTAGATTACCAGATTACATTTCTAAGGTTAAGCATTGTAAATAGCAACTGTAGTTAAATAAGAGGATAACCAGGATATAACAATAGACCTCAGAGTGAGGGGTTCTACCTTAAGTTCAGACCCAGTTTAACATAGTAGTTCTGAATTCTGCCATGAACAGACACATTTTGCAATAGATAACTTTATAGCACATACACGGTGGAGGGCCTTTCACATAAAAATCTTGGCAGCACCCTCATTAAAACTGAATGTTACCAACTTGGATTCCTTCCCCTGTATCAACTTTTAAAGCATTGTTTCATGGGGAACGAAACTCAGTCTCTCAGGTAACCAATTCCCAAACCACTTAGGTCTTTATAGGTTAAAACCAACACCTTGAACTCAACCCAGAAATGTATTGGCAGCCATTGCAGATTTTGGAAACCTTTTTTTATGTCCTCTCTGCATGATGCTCCACTTAATAAACAGGTGGTTGAGTTGTGCACAAGAGATTCAGTTGCCAAATGGTCTCAAGATGTAGCGTCACACGGAGTGCATTACAGTAATCTAACCTTGTGGTAAGAAAAGTATGATAACTTGAGCAGGGACCGCATGTGACAGGAAAGGTTGTGCTCCTCTTGCCAAACATAGCTGGAAAAAAACCCTCTTGGCTGGCTGCATCTGCTACCACAGCATCAATAAGCTGCCCAAGATCTTCTATGTGCTCCAGGACCTGTGTGCTCGATGGGAAGCTGGACCTGCGTTCTGAAATAAGGCTTTGGATTCTGTATTTTTCTGGAGTAGGAGACTGGAAATTATGTGACAGATTCACTTAAATTAAATAATAGAGGTTTTCATGACTACATGTAAAATGAACAATGTAGTTTGTAATGTAGTCCTCATGTTATTTATTCTGATACTAAACAGAATTTTATACTGTTCCTACAATTTCCATTTGGAATGTGCTTACTATTTTGAATTCATGAGAGTACAAGTTCATCACAGAAGCAGGAATGTGAGGTTTGGGAGAATGAGTGTGGGCTGCTGAAGTTTGGGAGAACAATGATGTAAATTGCAGCATTATTCTGCTAGCAGGCAGCTACTGCTAAATTAGTCAGCGATGGAATAATTAAAATGTTGACACCTAAATAGTCACCTTGACATTTCAGAACTCAGATGCAGTCTAAGTGAAGAAATTTTGCTGGAAAACAGGATTGCATCAATGCACTTTAACATTTTATCCATCACTGAGTGGTGAAAACTTCACAGGAACAGACATCTGGGATGACAGGAAAAATCAGATTCTTCAGCTGATTATATATCTAAACAATCAGGAGAAGTCTAGATACTGGTTTATCGCAAAGCTAAGAATAGAGGATCTGTTGATTATCATTATCAAAAGAGGGTAAACTCCTGAAATCAGTAGAGCCATCAACTCACCTATAGCCCTTGATAGTTTATTGTAGACTGTACTTCCAATTCTTGTGTATGTGTAAGCTTCTAATAGTAACTTCCCCTAGATTTCTCTAGTAACTTCCTTCTGGCTATCTTGAATAAATAAGGATGTAAAAATAAACAGATTTCTACCTAATTCAAATTTAATCTGTCTCAGTGGCATCACTGCAATATTTTTAGCTTGTGTCTCTTTCTTTTAAGGGATAAAATTAGTCATATAAAACCTTATGAACAAAAAGAATATCCATATCCCTAGAGCAAAGGGAATATTTGTTGAAGTATTTAACAATGTAGGAATGTACATTTCACTTGCCTAAGGCATTTAAGCATCAATATGCCTACTTCCTGTTGTTTTTTCCATGTACTTTGTATAATGAATATGCAAACAAATCTGTAAAATATAATTTCCACTTTGTTTTAATCAAAATTCACTGAAGAGGAAAGTTACTATAAAAGCATTGTATAAGCCCAATATAGTAACATAAATTATATGTACTGTCAGTTAAGTGCTTTTATCCACACGGAAAATGAACTGTAGCAGATGTATAGGTCTCTGTTTGTCCAGTAAAATATCTATCCAAGGAATCATTTAATAGATATTACTACATCATTGCCTCCACTCCCAAGGAAGCCCCTCATTTGCAGGAAAGCTATTTTTGTACTAGTCCAGATTTCTTCAACTTCTGTACCTGGTCGTAGCGTGGATGGCAGCTGAAATTGCCATCAATAGAGCTAACTGCAGGGTGCTTTGATAATCTCAGTTTATTCTTTTATTGCTTTAAGCAGTGGTGAAAAACAGGATTTGCATGTCATTTTTATTATAATTTGGTTTCCTGTTAAGGTTAAAATAGCTTTTGAAACTGCAGTTTATCCACTCGTGAACTAGAACAACGTCTTGTAAAACTGCGCTGGGTTTACACTAGTCCCCCTTATTTGAAACACATGCAGAAGCTTATGGTTGTGATCTAGGATTAATATTGTTATAGGCTGGGCTAAATCTAGTTGGAACTGCTGGGTGTGACCACCACTCTTCATTTAAGATAGTAGAAACAGGCTCATTTATGAAGTGATAGCAATATTCAAACTGAAACAAAGGCACACCCAAGGCCACTAAGGAATTTGAACTATCTTGGAGGAAGGCTTTGCTGGATATTTTTCAGAAGGTTATGAGTGTATATGTATTTGTGTTTTTGAGAAAGAGACAAAAACAGAAGAAGAAAAAAAAAGAACAAAGAAAGCACAGTGAAGCTTACATTAGGAAGCATCTTGAGTCAAAACAAAGGTAAAAGATGACTTTCTATTTCTCTCTTGTGCCATCTGCTTACTTCCCTCTACAGATTCCTTCCTTTCCTCTGGATTTGATCACTTGATTTGGTTTTGTTATTGAAGTTATGTGGCAGTACCCTCAGGCATACCAGTATGTTAGTTAGTTAGTTAGTTAGCTCTTTGTTCACATGCTCTGTTAAATCTTACTTCCAGGACAGCCAGCTAGTGTCTGCTCTCTCCCCTGCACCAGAGCTATCCATAACCAACATACTAGGAGGCCTTTCTGCTCCTTTTTCATCCCTGCCTGATCCAGCTTGGAGCTGGAAGTCTTTGCCCTCCCTATGGAGGAAGCCTCTCCTTGATGCTTTTCCCTGATTTTTTTTTCCCTCTTTTTTTTTTTTTTTCCTTTTTCTTTTAGTTCACTGCTGGGAATTTATGCTCAGATGTTTATCCATTACAAATCACTGGCTTAGGTGCTTCTTTCGTTTTCTGTAAACATGGTTTACTTGTGTTGAAAACCATTTAATTTGCCTGCGGTTGACCAAATAATCCAAACTATTCATTGTAACTGAATTATTCTCTTAATTATTATCATTCTTCTTTGCCTACATCATCTTTAAACATTGTATTCCTCCAGCCAATAGAAAATAACGTTGAGGACAAGATGACCTACAATTAAATATTTTAGGACTCCATCAGATATATCTCACAATTGAAATATCCACAACCATCCACAATTCTGTGGATGTGTTTGTATGTCTGCTTAGCCAGACATACAGAACGGTGGATTAAACGGAACAACATTAAATTTAATGGAGCAACATTTAATGGAACAACACTCTGAATGTACAAAATACATTCCTCAGTCCAAGTAGAAGATAGTGACATGTCGAATACCATACAGAGCTCTACGAAGTCAACACCGTAGAGCTGAAACTTTTAGTTTCATCAAAAATATATATAAAAAAACAGATAAGATCTGCTTTCATTAACCTATGTTCACTGGCATTCATTATATTGTTCTTTCATTCCTTATTAAGTAAATTATAAATGACCCACTGCAGTATTTGTATATGCCAGGCTCATATGCTTGTAGTTAACCTTTCATGATATTACCACAACTTTAGCTTTCTTTCAAACATTTTTTTCAGTATTCCAGACAGCTTGGGCTTCTTGTCTTTCCAATCTCGGATGTGATATCCTCACCTATGGATTTAATATCCTCCTGTGTTGCTGTAGAACTGGAGACTGTTCTAGCGATATCCTTTCATAAGGACAGTGCCGCTTTGGGAATACCAAGCAGAAATATTCTTTGAACATTTTGCTTTCTCTGAGTTAGTAGTAGTAGTAGTAATGCTTCCAACTGCATAATGGCATGGACACTGACAGGTTTTGTTTGGTGCTATTACAATTCTCTGGTTTGGTTGAGTGCATGTTCCTTCTTGTATCCTTTGGCTTCTTTCATCATTTTTGCTACAGTTGCTTGTCTAATACATATGCTTTGCTGCTGGATTTTACTCTATTTCTCTTCCTTATAATTACTTTTTATTTGTCTATTTGTAATGCTACCATGATTTCTCCTCCCCGTTAAGTCATTTTATTTTATCACCCTTGACATTTTATGCTGTCTGGGCCTGTGAATTTGTGATAAGAGAGACAAAGCCTTTCTAAACACTTCATCATTCTCCCCTCCGTCCCTCGCCCCACCACCTGTATTTTTTTTTTTTTAATTGTTTTCTGCAGTTGATTTGCACTCATTATACTTGACAATTTTGTAATTAATCCCTCTGATGCACTGGTCAGATACACTAACAGTATGCATTTTAATTGGTGCCACATCTTGTCTTTTTTTTTTTTTTTTTTTTTTTTTTGTTCTTTTGTGGTCTTTAGGGCATTTGGAGCCAGACTTAAACACAGTTCAAGATGTGAGTATATTGCATTTATTCAAAGTCATACAGAGGTTTAGTATTTTACTTTCCTTCTTTTTACTCTGAATGTCACAATTTCATTTTAAATAAGTTGTATCTTGATCCTTCTCTCCCTCTAGCTTTGGATTAGGTCCTCTCCACCTTTCCTTCCAAGCACACAGATCTTCACGCTTTCCATAGCTGGATCTGTTTTTAGTAATGGCAACACCAGTGCTGAGACACAACTATGAGCTCTTGGTGGACCCGGTTGACTCCAACCAGAGTTATTCACATCATTTCCCTGTTCCAGAAGCAGGATACACTGGCACTAAGGCAGGTTCTGGACAGAAGTAGCACCAGTCCAGCAAAGTTTTTCCCTCTGGGCTCCCTGCTGCGTTCTCAAGAGCAGGGTTCCCTTCAGGGGGCAGGAAGGTCTCACCTGGAAATCTGATTCTGTGGAGACACTCTGGTGCAGCTGCTGCTAAAATACATAGTAAAAATTGAGGCTTGACTTCAGGTTTTGAAATGTTTTGCTTTAATTCTCACCCTAGTGATTTTAGCTTACCCATCATCAAGACCACCATAGAGAAATAATGATTAGGAAATGGAATATGTGCCAGGAAAGCATTGCTTTATTAACCTCATATGTTCTGGGCAAATGCCAGGTCAGATAATTATATTCCATGCACGATAAATTCTCCCTGTGATGCCATGTATGTAGATGCTAAGGGGCAAAATCATGCTGCTGATTTAGGTGATTATTATTATTATTATTATTTTAAAAAAATCATAACCAAATGGATTATCCAGCTTGAAAAAGCAGTTATGTAGGTTATTCACAACTTCTATTACTCGGTATGAGGTTATACACATCCCATGCAATTCAGATCAAAGGCACTTTAGGAGTGACGTAATTAGAGGTATTTTTCAGGTTACCACTAACTGACAGAACAGTTCATTCTGCAGAAAAAACTGTTTCCTCCTCCTATTTTTTTCTTTTCTTTTTCTTCAGGAAAATGTCCCAGAGTAGCTCTGTCAGTAACAAATATCCTCTAACACATAGTATGTCCCAAACTCTCAGGGGTCTGTCCTGGCTCCCAGTTGGTAGCTAAAACGATTATCATTTATTCTATTTGGATATTATCATTAAAGAGGTTCATTTTTATTCATTATTTTATTTCACAAGAGCTTTGCATATGTTCTGCATTAACATTCCAGTGTTGCCCAGTAAAAATAGTTGGCTACCTGCCCACTTTTTAAAGTAAATTTTTGGTTTACTATTTTTTTAAATTTGGATTTCTAATTATAGTTAGCTCTTCATAAATAGTTTAGCAGGGCTGGGGAGAGTGTTAAGCGCTGCTTTTCTGAACCTTTCCTCCTTAATAAGTAACCATAACCTGGCTCTGACACACCTCAGTTATTCAAATTCCTACAAAATCCAATATATTTTTGTAATTTCCCCTTCTTTGTTCTGGAGTCTTAGGTTTTCTCCCTGAACTTTCTAAGAGGAAACATCCCTCCTACCCTTGACCCCAGTAGCAAATCTTTGTCCTTCTCTCGCCTCCCACCAAATCTGCTAGTGTCTTCAGCTGGACCTGTGGGCCATCCGCTGGAGAACTGCAGCTACTATGTCATCAGAGAGCTATTCTTTGATGATGTGGTCAGCCTTGCTATGGTTTCTAGCAAGCCAGTCTTGGCAGGTTCATCTTGCCAATGCGCCAGCTCATACAGCTGTAATTATAATTGAATCCACAAAGCCAGATTTAGTCTTCCAAGTACATATATCAGCCCTGGTTACTGCAGTTTTCTGCTCCTTAAGCATATTTAATTTACAAACTACTGTGCATGTTTTATTTCCAGTGGCTTTTGAGATGTGCAGAAGGGTGTGTGTTTTAGGACCAGAGATCTGAAAACCTAAGCAATACACACATAATAGACAGGGAAAAAAAATATTATGGCAGGCAGGGGTAGGAAATGAGAACTTAAGAGTTTTAGGCACTAACTTTTCAAATGACCACACCACCACTAGTTGAGAACCCTCGTTCCATAGGCGAGATACATCTGTAGCTTTAATGCCAGCTAATTTGCCAGGATAAATATCTCTCTTCCTGGGGATGACCATAGTGTGAAAGTACAATAATATGTGGTGATGAATCATGTCTTGAAGTTCTTTTTTTTGGGTGTAAGTACTTCTGTGTGGCCAGCAGGAAACACCACGAGATAAATAAATAAATAAAAATAAAGCAACAAAAAGACTCAAGGGAAAAAAAAATCCAGAACCCTGGAACTCCCTTAAAGTTTTACACTGATATCCTTACTGAGAAACTTATTCCTCCTTACAGCTTTCAGCAGATGCTGAGGAGCAAGCCTTGCCACTCACTGGTCACTGGTCATACACCTTTTCTGCGCAAGTCAGTTGCATGATTGTTCACCAGTTTCTCTTGTGATCACTGAATCTTCAAAGTACTGAATCCTGATTGACCATCTATAGAAAATAGATTTTTTCCAGTGTCCAAAAATCAGTTAATCAGTTGATATAATTTATGTTGTTATTGAAAGTAACAGAGACAATTAGTCAAAAATAAGGTTTTATGAGAGCGGAATGAGATGGGGGGGAAAAAAAAGGGCAGGGGACGGGATAGGGGAACAGGTGAAACTATCATCTGGTCAAAATTTGACATGAACAGATTTTGGAATATTTGATTCAGATATTTTGATATATTATTTCATTGCAGCTGAAGGTCTTCAAATACCCTTTCTCTTCTATATAGTGACTGTTCAGTCAAGACAGTATTTCTCATGATGTTCTATGCCTGAGGATGCCCATAAGAAGAAGCCTTTTTCTTTATATAAGGAAAAAAATGTAACAGCTCTTCATGAAGAATATAGCTCAACCAGGAACTAAATTTAAGTTAAGCTTAAATGCATGTTTAAATAAGACCAACAGAGGAAATGTGGAAATTTAAGGCAATCACATGAGGGGGCAGAATAACATTTTGGAAGCCCTTATTTCTTTGATGTTTAACCAATGGTTTCCTTCTATTTTTTTCTGTCTATCCCAACTAGTATTGCTAATAGATCTTTTCAGAGCATTTCATAAGGAATCAGGTGAATAGAAGGAAGAGGAGAATATCGTTACACATAAACAGTAGCTGTTCAAATTTTGGCACGCACAGTAGAAACCAAGTGCAACTCTAATACCAATCTTCTAATTAAAATTTTAAAAGAATTATATATATATATATATAAAATTGAGGCAGCATTGTAAGACCTAGGCTACTATTGTCTGAAGTCCCAACAATGTGTTTCAGAAATTATTTTTCTTTAACAAAAGTAATAAACCATTGCTTGACTCCATTCTGCTAGGACAAGACAACTAACATGCTGTGTGAGGACAAACAGACATGATTTTTTTATATATATAAATCTAGTAAATCTATTAAAATGATATATGAATCATCAGCTATACTGAGGAACTTTTTCTGGTGTCTGAATCGGTAATTTCATAAGGAGTTTATTTAGAATAATCTACCAACCCTTTAGGTTCCATAAACAATAATAAAAAAAAAACACTTAAACCTTTTTACTAATTGATAGATTAGGCATGAACCATGAAGTTCTGTTTCAAGTTATAGGTAAAGTAGCTTCATGAAAATGTAAGCGCCTGTTGCTCCTCCTCGCTCCTTAAATTCAGTGTTTTTCTTATCTTCACTTGCGAACTCCTCTAAGGAGAGACTTTCTTTTCATGAATGCTGAAAAGCACCTACTGTCATCTCTAACAACAAGGATGATGAGTCAAAAACTGTCTTTGACAGAGAATTGCATGCACTCTAGGGAAGAGATGTTGGAGAAAAAAATAAAGGAAGAAAATAAAGACATCCCAGTCTCCTTCCCAATCCTAATTCAGCATCTAAAAATATTGACAACTTTAAGGCTAATGATTTTAGATACAAATGCTAAATTAGTGGGCCATTAATATGTAAATTTACAAGTCTAGTAAAAAGAATAGAAGGAAATTATGCTGTTAGGTTTGGGATTTGAAGAGTACAGAGGGATGGAGACTCTGTCCAACCTCTGAGCATAATGTGGAGGCAGGAAGCTGTGGGATTTCCTGTCATCCTTTGCTCTGCTGGTCTTAGTCATCCTTACCATTCTAACTTGACATATGCCCGATCCTAGCATGTTCTTTCAATCTGTCTTAATGGACCATGACACTATCCAAAATATTCTAATATAGGGACATCAGAAATATCTTTCTCTCACTTCACTCCCTGCGTATTACACTGTTTCCTAGCACAGGCTTTTCCTGTACATGCAAGCACCTGTGGAGGAAAGTCTCACAGACCTGTCTCGTGGAGGCTGATAATCTCCTTATGTATGAGCTACAACACACAACTGTCTTTTTTATCCACTGAAAAGAGACCGGGCTGACAGAAAAGATCTCAGTCGAAACATTTTGCTTCTTAAATTTACTTAGGAAGTGTAGAACAGAGCAGCAGTCACATTTCTTCTAACTATCCAACTACAACCATTGGTAAAAGATGGTCTTTTCACTCCATATACTAGCAAAGGCCTGTGATTAAACCTGTTGAAACATCCTTTTTTAATATTTTTTTCACTGCCACTTCTATGTACAATACGATTCTCCATTGTTACAGTTCTATCCATAGCATATTATGCTTCATCTATGAAAATTTTAGTATATTTGCAGTTTTAGAGAAAATACAGACACATTTCAAACTTTAAAAGGTTTTCACCTTTCCTGTCTTGAACGCCCATTCAACTGTGGCAGATATCAAGATGTTTTGAAGATTTTTCTTTAACATGCATCTGACTTACTCTAGTTTTGTAACAGATGAATTGCACTTATAAGCTTCAGTACCTGTGCAACTGTAATGTCTTAGCAATTTCATAATGAAATTCATATGGAATTTAGCAACCCAAGCCAGATATGTGTCAGAATCTTTAACATGTTCCAGTTGCATGAAATACTAATTAAAGGCACTCATTGTTAACTGATATAAATAGTCCCCACTTAGCCCATTATAGGTATGGGTTGTAAAACAAACAATTATGTGACAGATGATACATGTTAACACAGAGAAATTCTGTAATGACATTTCTGTAACACTGTAACCTCTTCAACCACCATGTGTTCTACATTATAGGCTAAAGGGGGTGCTGATTGCAAAGGTGACGTACTTTCCAGTTTGTGACTTTTCTTCTAAGAATAGAAATGCCTTAGAGCACCTCTGAATGATTTACATTACAAATTTAGTTCAGGCAATGAAATCATTAATGCAGGCTTGATTTTAACTGCTACATGTGTTTGCTATTCCATGCACTAGTGCCAAACCATTGAATATGCCTACCTACCAAACAGCACCCTACCTAGAAACTGGGAAATCCAAGAAAAGGATTGTCTCCTATTTAGCATTTCTTTCATCTAATATCCATTTTCCCATCGTACTGCACTAAGAATAAAGCTATTTGGACTAAATAGGAAATTGGCTTTGAAATGCGTGCTTTTTTTTTTTTTTTTTTTTTTTTTAATATGCCATTAAAACTCCCGGCTAATCATGGAATAGAAGTAACCTCCTGGCATTTGGATAAGATACACAGATTATTCAATTAGTCAAAAAATGGTGTCTGCCTTTCCACTAGCCAGCATATTCCTGTAACATTAGAAGCAGGTGGCCTCCTTACTCAAAGAACAAACATGCAGAAGTTGCCTAGTGCATTTGCCTTGCCAAAAAGCATGCATTCTCACATCTGTGAAAGTGCTATCCTGTATTTAACCCTTGCAGCTGTAGCAACGGTTCCCCTCCCCCTGCCCCCCAAAAAAAGAAAGAAAAAGGAAAAACAAGATACATATATCATCAGTTGGTACCTAATGAAAAGATGATCAAATTCAGCTATGACTTTCATAAGGATCTGCTAAAGGTGGTTTTGGGATAACTGAGCAATAAAACAAAACAAAATAAACAAACATACAAAACCAAACGTATTTATACACTTATTTAAATGCTTGTTTAAGACTCAAAAACCTACTTTTTGACATTTACTTTTAAAAATCTTGACCTTGGTGGACAAGACAAAACCACCCAGTAGCAGAGATTTGCCTCCAAAACAAAACTGTTTCAGTAATATATGCTTAAGCAGGACCAAACCCAGCTGAGCTATAACATGTACAAGACAAAACCAAAACTTTTTTTGGTTTGATATGATTTATTTGTTGCAGCAAGTGAAAAAATAATAAGTGCAATAGAGAATGAATGATGCAAATCTTACACATTAAGAGAAGTATTCTTGTCTTACTTCACAGCTAGAAATTGTCCTTAATGAAAAGCCTCATGCTCACCAAACTTGTCCTGGGAGAAACTTTTTATCTAGATCTCGATCCTTTTATTTATTTTTTATTATTATTTTTTGGCTTAGAGCTACTTTCTGATAAACTGTGAAAAGTCCTTTGAGGGACCTCACCCAGACCACAGTGATTTAAAGCCTTTCCAAGTCCATTGGGTTGTCTTCTCTGACTCTACAGGCTCCACCTATTCAATTCTAGCAGAGAACAGAAAATAACATTTCAGTTCATGTTTTAAACTCAAAAAATAAGATAACTTTAGGCAAAATTGTGCAATAATTGCAATACCAGAAAGTAAGAAGTCAAATGTAAGGAGGTTACAATTCAAAGATGCCTAAGCACTCAGAAAGATTGTGAATAATACTAATATGGCTAACGGAAAAAAAAAAAAAAAAAAGTTAACACCATTTTAACTTCTGCCCAATCTGCCACCTTCAAACAGACCCACCTGAAATTTTAACCAGCCATCAGCAGTCTAATCCCAGAATGCATGTTTGCTTCTGGAACTTTTGAAGCCACTTGGATAGGATCATTTGAATGATATTACTGTCCAAAAATGGGAATGTTCTCACTCTTTGGACTATTTCCTAACCGTTTTTTGGGTTTTTAGAACACAAAAATGATTTACCCTAGAAATGTCAAACTTACTTTATTCAATGCTTGCTTGGCAAAAAGACATGCCTTTGGAGACTGTTAGATGGCTTAGGTGGGTAGTTGTAAAGTTATTGTTAGTTTTTTTTTTTTTTTTTTTTTTTTCTACATCCATGGCATATAGTACATGGCCAGCTCATGTTAATATATACCTGTTGGGTAAATGTGTGGTTTATAAAGACTTGATCCAAAGGCCATAGAAGTCAATGAAAGGACTTCCCTGCCTACAAATGAGCCTGGACTCAGACTGTAAATGTAAATCATAGGACGGAGGAGAATCTTTCACAGAAAGGGAGAGTCACGTCTCCTGCAGTGGTTCAAGTCTTCATGTGCAGAGAGAGCAGAGACGACGGTGAGAGTACACCATGTCTGTGAAACACAAGTATGCCATGGCCCAAAGGGCAGAAAGGAGAAATGGGATCTTGAGAAAGGAGAACCAAGTGACTTCAAAATATTTATTTGAAGAGTAAAAGCTCGTGCTAATTATATTTATTATGTTTACTGCCTCAAGCAAATAAGAACCATATCATCCATTTCTGATGCTCTATATGTATACCCCCCAAAAAACATGTTCATGTCCATTATGTATATAATCTATATAAAGTCATATCCTTGTAAAATTAATCTATAAGTGTTCACTTGTTCTTGAAAAATACGAATGTATTTCTCAGACCAGATCTGTCTAGTATGAGTGTGTATGTTGATGTGGGGACTCTAATAATCACCATACCCAACTGTGGAAGGAAATAAGCTGTAGCATCAGGTCATCCTCAAATCCAACTCCATGCCCAGACCAGTCTCATCCTGCAAGAGTATGTACGTGAAACACCCTGAGAGCCTCTGTTATCACCTACCTGCAAACTATTTCTAGGGCCTCCTTCCTTCAGCTCTCTGAGACATTAGCATGGATCTTGGTTGTAAGAATATTTTACTGGGCAGCTGGATGGGTCAGGAAGGTCGTGCAGCCACTATTGAAAGAACACATTTGATCTAGTTTCAGGAGCAAGGTGGATGTCTGCAGAATCAGGCTATGAAAAATCCTCACAAGATCCCTTCACTCTCATCTATCCCTATGAAAAGCAGGAATACTTTTGCACAGAGCCTAAGCTTGCAGTCTAGCTGTTGTATATCTACCAAAAAGTACGTATCTACCTGGGCAAATTTTGTGTTTTGCTATGGGTGTGTGAAGTCTAGCAGTAGCTAGTTCATAGTTTGCCACTCAGAGTTGAAAGTTCATCAGCCACCTGTGTAACATCTCTCTCTTTTTTGGTTTGAATGGGTGTTGTAGGAAAGGTGTGTTTGCTTTTTCTTTTTTGGTAGGACTAAAAATGGAACGGAGCGTTGTCTGTGAGAAACTTGTTTCCTAGTGTAGAGAAGTAGCCAGCTGGCAGCCAGATGGCATCACGCCATCAGGAGGTCAAAGGCCATTGGACAACTGTGTGGGATTTGTTTCTCACTCAATGTGTTTGGTTTTAAAATCATTTATTTCTGGAGTAAGTCATAGATATGGAAAGGGTTTTACCTAGGGGATGGTTGTTTCCCCATCCAGTTGAAACCACAAACGGACAGAAAGCTGGTTGTCAGCCAAAGTGAAAGGCCAAAGGCAAATTGTCCCATATTTATCCTTTACTGGGTCAAAACTCAAAAGCTGGACACTGACGGCAGTTCATAAATATTTCACTGATCCAATCAACACATGAGATATAAGGACATTGCATGTCAAGAAACTTGTTGACTCTTGCAGAGCAAATAGCCAGCTGGCATGGATACCATTATTGCCCTGTCAGAGCTGAAAGGCTAGAGACTAACGGTGCCAGACTTGTTCCTGGTTTCTCTAAAGTAACACAGGAATCATGTTTATATTTTGATTGTGCTGTGGCGTTGCCTGTGATCCCCCACTGACCATGGGATCCTGGCCTGTTCGTAAGAGGAGACTGAATTCTCCAGAGAAAAACACTGCCTGAAGGTTTACAATTCCTATTTCATTCAGGTTTCCCATTCATCTCTCATATTTTATCCTCTCTTGTGCTTGAAAGTGCTTTGAGAGTCATCAAGAGATGCTTTTTGTATTGTGTATGGAATCTGATCCCATTCTGTCAGGCTGTGGGTCTGGCTCTGCATAAATATTGACAGGCAAAATATCCCATATAAGAGCTCTTGTATACCACGCAGCTGAGGACCACACCCTGATGAACTAAGTTCCCTTTCTTAGGATCAGTTGATCAGACAGCTGGTTCTGAGAAGGTCAGTGAAGGTCTGTGTCACCTCCTTGTGTACATGTGAAAGGGTTAAAACTTCAAACATCTACCTCTTGTTTGAGACAGGAGATAAAACAGCCAAGAAAGAATCAGCTATATGCTTTCCACAGAACATGCCAGTAGACAACCTTCTGGCTCTTGGTCCTTAGGATGGCTCCCTGCCCAGCATCCTTAGTGATCCAGAAACACAATGTTTTCACAATACCTGAAGCAGTATAGACAAATTTAGATTCTGATCTGTTTGGCAGACTGCCTGCAAAGGGCTACAAGCATGCCAGCCAGTCTCCTGCGACCAGCTCCTACTCCTGGAAGGCAGATTTGCTTCCAAAAAGCATGGATCCTCTAAGGAGATGAGTTGGGGAAGGCAGGGGGGAAGGTTCACAAGAAAGCATGGCAAAACCAATCTCCCTGCAGATAACTCTATTCCACGGCTACCCAGACCATGACACAGAAAGTTTTCAAATGCATTGTGGTGGTTCATGTCACAGTAGTTTAAGAAATCATTCTCTCCAACTGTCTGATGGAGGTTTCCTCCCCAGCAACAATGGTGGCAACAGAACAGTTAATGCATTTGTTTCCACTGCCTTTGACTGTCTGGTATATCGATTTAAGTCACGGCTGAGCTCAGTTTATGTTAATGAGCCTGATGAACTTGGGTAGCTGAGGAGGATGCTCTGCTGTTGTTGCTTGGGGAGGAGCAGAAGGATGGACAGGTGGGAGATAGAACATCTCTATTCACCTCAGTCTATCTTGTCAGAGTGTAAAAGAGGTCTAAGGCTCCCCCAAGCTTCATCAGGTTCTCGATTGATTTTATTTCCTGTGATCGAATGATTAGGAAATAAAAGAAAGGAAGGTATGTAGGTACAGACTCCCATTCTTGCTGGCCAGAATGTCTGTGGAATCTCTTAGAGAAACAGGATATAGAGGAGAAAATAGTCATTCATTTCTGTTATCCCTTGCTTTCTTGTCTGTTCTCAACACAAGATGCATTATCATCATGCAGTTACTGTTATCTAGTTAAACTGTTGTTGTAAAAACTGTAGAGTTTTTCTTGGGTGGTTGGTTTTCTAGTATTATCAGGTGCTTTGAAATGGACAAAAAACTATGTCTCTTTTCAGTTCTGACCTGCAAAATCACTATCTGTTCCAGTTTTGTACATGTCCTGGATTGAAAGCAAAGAAGGATCTCCAATTTTTAATACCCTATTGACTTGGAAAATGTGACTTGATTAAACTCCAGAGCCAAGAAATAACATATGTATTGAAGAAGACTGTTAATGAGTCTGCTGCACTTATAATGTTAGATTGGTTTTGAAACTCAGACTTTCAATACATACAGCATAACAGTCCAAGAGTGCAATGCATTAATGCAAACTACAGCCCTGAACTTCCTCTCATGGGACAACTGGAGTCAGATTATTGTCTAAAATAAGGATAAGAACAGTTACAGAGCATAGTAAAATTGGGACCACAACCCTTAAGTGTCTCAGGTCCAAGAGACATGCAGGAAAGGTAAATTGACTGATTAATGGATGAATATCTCCTCTTCAGTAAAATGTCTGAGCTTTTGGAGTTTCTTTGTGTGTAACTTTACATTTTGCATCAGAGAAAAGTAGTAAGATTTTCTGTCTGTGACAAGCATGATACATAACTGTGATAAATCAGTAAATGTAAGGACTTCTTGAGAACAGGAAGCAGCAGTATCAGAGGCTAAAGTGTGTGGTAGAGATTCAAGTGTTGCCACAGGATTTATATTTATGAGTTGCTACAAATTATTCTGAACAAAAACACTAGACACATTTGCCCTCCCTGCTGCCTGAAACTCCATCATCTTTGGGATTGCACAGAGACATAGACTTGGACTCTAAACCATGAATAAAAGTTGTGGCTTGGATCTATATCCATACACACCCAGGAGACAGACTAAACCTTGTGTATCCACAAGCAAGTGGTCCGTGCATTGTACTGGTCAGTGTCTTCCTTGCACTCTCTGCTGTCTCTTTCAGCTCCACCACTGGATCCCCTGGCTTGAATGCACAGCACACTTCCATGTCACTTAAATCAACAAGAAATAATACTATTTTTTTTCACTCAAATATACGCTAAATCCCTTTATAGACTAGAAACAGCAGTTGCAGGCAAAAAACTAAATACTACCTGCACTTTGGTTACTAATCAGTTAAAAATAGATATTCATTCCTTCTGTGTTTACTTAAGTTTTCTCTCTATTAGCTAATGTGTATTGATGGAATCTCATCAGGTTTTTCATGACCATTTTGAGATGTGTGCTTGCCAAAAAGTGTTAAACTACATTCTTGCTCTCCAAGCAGATGCACAGCTGAGCTAAAAATGTCATGTGTTGGCTTTAAAACAAAGCAAAAATGAAAATTGAGTTTTGCTGCTGCATTCATTTTAGATCTCAGGATAACTTCCATAAAGAATACAGGCCAGATTCTTAGCACATTGAAAACTGCATAGATCCACTGATTCCCATGAATCTACCTTGATTTACAGCAGCTGAGAATCTGGCCCCAAAAGCTTTGGGCTATATGTCTATTCTCTGTTATGTTAAAGACCTCTTATTTGATTGCCTTGCTCCAGTGTGTGATGCTAGTGTAGGTAAATTACACCTCTGCTGGCCACTAAGCTGGCTGTTCTAGCAACATTAATAACCTCAAGGCTTCTAATATTCTTACCAATGCTTACTAGACCCCCTGTGCAAGCCTCTGGGGCCGCTCTGACAATAATCCCAATATATTTTGTTTTCAATGAAAATAAACTTTATTGCAACTTGTGCTGGAGGTGGACCCATGAGCCTACACTCTAGAATGCCTAGTAGGCAGCTGTGTAATCATTAGCAATACTACAGGGAACAGCACTAGGATCAGTTCAGAAGGGCTCTTCATCCAGCTGGGACTATAATTTACCATGCCACCATCACTACAATAACAAGGTAGCAGAGGTAAAGCATGCTTGAAGGGGTGGCAGTGAAATTCAGTCATCGCAAGGTGTGGTCTTTGGGACAAATTTTTAATAGGCAGAACGTTTGCTAACTGTTCTGGTAACCTCAGGCTTTCACCTTTCATTAAACCTAAATCCACAACCAAACTTGCAAAGCTTGCAAAGAAATCCACATAGAAAGACCCAGCACTCAACATCTACAATCTTTCCATGCAGAACGAGCGAGACTAATATTCTGGGCCCTTTTCTCCTCAGGTTCTTCTTGTCATTCTTGTCCCCTGACCCTGCACGCCACCACACACTGGAATAGTTTTGCTAAATCATTAGAGCCTGCCACACAGGCTGCGACTGGTCATTTATGACACAAAACCTAAGTTCTCAGCTGATAGATGACAAAAATGTGATATTGAAAAGGTACCAGTTTTAGATTGAAAACTCACTTGATCATGTGGAATTATTGTTGTTCCCTGATAGAAGGAGCATAAGGTGCAGGGTTTTCTATTTCTGGATGCTCCTCGTGCACTAAGTGAATTAAAAATTGAATTAAAAGTTGCTTTTTTTCGATGTTATATCAGGATAATTTGTTCTTCAGGCTGGTCATCATTATCTTTCGCTTTATTTGTTAAAAATACTCTTAAGCCTTTTCTAGCAATTAGTGATCTTCTCCAAGAGGTCTACTACTAGAGGTCACTCCTGTGACCTCTAGAGTAGTCATGAGAAGCACTCAGCATGAGAAGAACTGCCAAAATACAGAAAGGCAGAAGCGGTAGAAGACATACAGATACAGTCTGAGAGGGGATCTTATCAACATGTACAAGTACCTGAAGGGAGAATGCAGGGATGATGGGGCCAAACTCTTCTTGGTGGTGGCCAGTGACAGGACAAGGGGTAATGAGTACAAATTAAATCACAGGAAGTTCTATCTCCATGTGAGGAAGAACTTCTTTCCTGTGAGGATGACAGAGCCCTGGCACAGGCTGCCCAGAGAGGTTGTGGAATCTCCTTCTCTGGAGATCTTCCAAACCTGCCTGGATGCCACCCTGTGCCATGTGCTCTAGGTGTCCCTGCTTGAACAGGGTGTTTGGACTAGGTGATCTGTAGAAGTCCCTTCCAAACTTAACTATTCTGTGATTCTGTGGTCCTTAATTAGGTGATTGATCTTAGCTACTTCTAAGTATGTTTTGGTTTGATGGACTGATGCTACATGACCGTGAGCTGCATTGAGACCTTGAGAATGGTCACTGACCATTGTCACCACCAGATGGTGGCCTGTTCTGTCACAGCGGTCAGGCAAGTAAGAAAATAGGCCTGGCTAACTGTGCTATTGGCTTGCCATCTCTTTCCCTCCATTTCAGAACTCCAGCTCATCATTTGAGCAGGTGGTTAGGAAAAGTTCTGAAGAGGCCTCTGGCTCCAAGGAGGTTAAGAATATCTGCTCTATTGATAAAAATATGAGGCAGAGATACTGCAATCCTCAGAACCCCAAGGAAAATACTATATTCTTAGTTTTCCTGTAGTGCCAGAAGCGTGTCCCTTCACAGTGGGAAAGTAGCCTATAGGAAACTCATTATTAGACAATGCATGGCTACCAGAATAACATTAGGCAAAGTTATATAAAAATCAGTTATTTTAATTCGATAAAGAAAAGCTTATTTCACCACCTGCTCCACCATTTCTTCAAGCTGCTACACTGAGCTGGTTTATTCGTTTCCTTAATCTGTTGAATTACCTCTTTAATGTGTCAGAATGTGTATATTTTCCTGGTTTCTGAATTGATTACATAAGGTTTGTTATATTCGCCCATCTTCTAAAGTGCTTTAAAATGTGTGACTAAAAGTTTGTGGTGAAAGTAGGAACACAGGACTGCAGGTCTGTTTAGTTTAGTGACTTGCTGCTTGGCTTTGGCAAAGGCACTTGACAACTCTATATCTTGGTGTGAAATGGAATTTTCCTTTTTATCTATCTGATTATAAACAGTTTTAGGACAATGTGTAGCGAATCTGGGCTCAGTGTTCACAAAAAATATGCTGAACAGCCTTATGAGAACCTACAGCTCCTCAGTGATGGAAAAGCTCAGATGTAAACATGAGAGTGTCTTTTTTTTTTAAAAAAAAACAATGTACTTTACATCAGACTTACTTTATACAGCTAACACATTTCTTTTACCCAGGAACTAGAATTGCTCAGCCCATCAACAGACCATGGTGAAAACCATTTGCAGACATTGTCTATTACAATTTTTGTTGTAAGTAAGTGTTTACTATTAACTTTCACAAATGTCATCATTCAGAAGTATCAGGGTCACAAGGGAGATGGTCTTAATTTCTTCAAGCAGGTGAAATCCAAAGTTTTCATGTCAATTAGCAGGTCTTGTGCAAGCTCTTCAATAACAGGAAAATGCTTGCTATAGCGATCTTCTTATCATGCTATTTGGAAATGCACCATACTCATAGAAAAGGCATGCAAACCTACAAATAATATTCATGACTAAATCATTCTTACCATCCTCAGGGGAATCTATGGAGAAATATGGTGTTCCAACTTATCAGAGGTTTCCAGGCAATGTCATAATATAGATGGTGCACACATGAGCCGTTCTGATATGACTAACACTATGTTGATCACAGCTAACTGATCAGAGTAAATTCAAGTAAATCATGGTTATTCTGTTCTGATGACTTCTGTTTTAATTCATTTTGGGTCAAACATTTAAAAATTGATACTAAGCTTATTATCTTGCTAAAAAGAGCACTTTTTAGTTAAGGAAAAGCTTAGAGGAATGCTTTGCCAACTAATGGGAAAGCAGCTTACGGGGTTTGGATTATGAAATCAATGTGTACTTGGCCCTATGGAGTTTATTCATTTCTAACATAAGCTTTTCATTAATCCAGATTTTTTCCTAGTTGAGTCTTATTTGATTTTTACGGCCTGGGGTCTACTCACATGTAAAATGGGGAAGTAGTATAGTCTTGCTTTTGTCTGCTGAAATATGAGATAAGGTAATGTGTAGTTTTGTATAGTAAGTTTGTATTTAGTACTGCTTGGATTTTGAAGTTAGATAACAGACTACTGTTTATGCTTTGTCATATTCTTAGAAAACCTCACAAACAAAATGGCTATATCCAACATCAAATGAATAAATATCTGAAAGAGATCAGTTATAATCTCTATTGCATCCATGAATGCAATGGAATTATAAATAAAGAATCACAGACTGATAGCTATGGAATTGCCCGAACTATAGCAAGAAGAAACCTGATGGAAGAGAGCTTTGCAATCCTTTCTGTTACTCAAAAACAGGCCTGTCATCTCTCCCAAAGGATTGTGTTCAGTTCGTGGTCAGCTACGTCAATCACAAGTTCCCACATATAGTCTGTTAAGAAAACCTGCCTTGGCTGATGTGTGTATGTTGCTCTTTCTTGGAAATGAAGGGACACAGTGAAGAACTGTTTGACTGATTGATTGATTGATTCCATGGCTTATCAAGTGTCCTAATTATATGAGATAAACTCTTCAGGACAGATCTGACTTACATTGTTGAGGGCTGAACAAACATAATGCAAAATTACACTGGAATTATTGATCCCACATTAGCCACACCTACATAAACATGCCACTAAGGCTCAGTCATTACATGTGTTGTTAACCTATGTATCTTTTCTCTCTCTCTCTCATCTTTCTGTCATTAACCACATTAATCCTTAAGCTTTACTATGTCCTTTATTTTCAAAATGTTTGGGCCTTACCATTTTCCAAGACCTCTATAGTGAGAAAATAATCCTATTTTGAGCCTCTTGAGTTCTCTTGAGTGTGATGTGGCTAGTGGTACCCTCGGAAACTCCAATATTCAACAAGAAGGACTTTCACAGAATCACAAAATGGTTGCAATTGGAAAGGACCTTTGGAGATCATCTAGTCCAACCCCCCTGCACAAGCAAAGTCACCCATAGCACATTGCACAAGATTGTGTCCAGGAGGGTTTTGAAGATCTCCAGAGAAGGAGACTCCACAGCCTCTCTGGGCAGCCTGTTCCAGGGCTCTGTTACCCTCACAATCAAGATTTTTTTCCTTAAATTCAGGCAGAACATCCTGTGTTTCAGTGTGTGAGTGTTGCCTCTTGTCGTGTCGCTGGCCACCACTGAAAATACTCTGGCCCTGTCCTCTTGACATTCTCTCTTAAGTTATGTATATACACTGAAAAATTCCCTCAGCCTTCTCTTCTTTAGGCTGAACAAGCCCAGCTCTCTCAGCCTCTCCTCATATGTGAGATGCTCCAGTCCCCCAGTTCTTCACTTAATTCTGAGCTAAGATCAAGTTCTGTTATTTCTTGGCTCATTTAGATCCTTTTCTCTACAAGTGCTTTCAAAACCAGTGTTTTCAAAACCAGTATTAATTCAGGCAACTTAGTCTAATCATGATCAGGAATCATAGAATCATAGAATCATAGAATGCTTAGGGTTGGAAGGGACCTCTAGAGATCATCTAGTCCAACCCCCCTGCATACGCAGGGACACCTAGAGCACGTGGCACAGGACTGCATCCAAGCGGGTTTTGAAGATCTCCAGAGAAGGAGACTCCACAACCTCTCTGGGCAGCCTGTTCCAGTGCTCTGTCACCCTCACTGTTAAGAAATTTTTCCTTAAGTTCCTATGGAATTTTTGATGTTTCAGTTTCCGGCCATTTCCTCTAGTCCTATCAGTGGCCACCACTGAAAAGAGACCATCCCCGTCCTCTGCACTCCCTCCCTTGAGGTATTTATATACACTGATTAGATCCCCTCTCAGCCTTCTCTTCTCCAGGCTGAACAGGCCCAGCTCCCTCAGCCTCTCCTCATAGGGCAGATGTTCCAGGCCCCTGATCATCCTTGTAGCCCTGCGCTGGACTCTCTCCAGCAGCTCCACATCCCTCTTGTACTGTGGAGCCCAGAACTGGACACAGTACTCCAGATGCGGCCTCACCAGGGCTGAGTAGAGGGGCAGGATCACCTCCCTCGACCTGCTAGAGATGCTCTTCTTAATGCAGCCCAGGATCCCATTGGCCTTCTTGGCCACGAGGGCACACTGCTGCCTCATGGTCAACTTGTCGTCCACCATGACACCCAGGTCTTTCTCCGCAGAGCTGCTCTCCAGAAGGTCGGTTCCCAGCCTGTACTGGTGTCTGGGGTTATTCCTCCCCAGGTGCAGGACCTTGCACTTGGCCTTGTTGAATTGCATGAGGTTTTTCACCGCCCAGTTGTCCAGTCTGTCCAGGTCCCTCTGGATGGCAGCACAGCCCTCTGGGGTATCGGCTACTCCTCCCAGTTTGGTATCATCAGCAAACTTGCTGAGGGAGCACTCTGTGCCTTCATCCAGGTCATTGATGAATAAATTGAACAGGACTGGACCAAGGACTGACCCCTGGGGGACCCCACTAGCCACAGGCCTCCAACTAGACTCTGCACCGCTGATCACCACTCTCTGGGCCCTGCCATCCAGCCAGTTCCTAATCCATCTCACTGTCCACTCATCTATCCCACACTTCCGGAGCTTGCCCAGGAGGATGTTGTGAGGGACGGTGTCAAAAGCCTTGGTGAAGTCGAGATAGACGACATCCACCGCTCTCCCCTCGTCTATCCAGCCGGTCATTTCATCATAGAAGGCTATCAGGTTAGTCAGGCAAGATTTTCCCTTGGTGAATCCATGCTGACTACTCTTGAGCACCTTCTTGTCCTCCATGTGCCTGGAGACAACAGCCAGTATGAGCCGTTCCATCACTTTTCCGGGGACGGAGGTGAGGCTGACTGGCCTGTAGTTGCCTGGGTCCTCCTTCTTGCCTTTTTTGAAGACTGGTGTGACATTGGCCTTCTTCCAGTCTTCCGGCACCTCCCCCGTTCTCCAGGATCTTTCAAAGATGATGGAGAGCGGCTTAGCTATGGCATCTGCCAGCTCCCGCAGCACTCTGGGGTGCATCCCATCAGGGCCCATGGATTTGTGGGTATCGAGGTTCCTTAGGTGCTCTCTGACCCAATCTTCCTCTACCCAGGGCAAGTCTTCCTCTCCACCAGCTTCTTCTCTTGCCTCTAGGGCCTGGGGCTCTAAAGGGCTGCCCTTGGTAAACACCGAAGCAAAGAAGGCATTGAGCAACTCTGCTTTTTCTGTGTTATTTGTAACCAAGGTGCCCATCCCGTCCTCCAGCGGACCCACGTTCTCCCTGATCTTCCTTTTGCTGTTAATGTATTTGAAGAATTTTTTTTTGTTATTTTTAACGTCCCTTGCCAGCTTGCCTTCCAGACGTGCCTTAGCTTTCCTTGTCGCATCTCTGCACTCCCTGACTACGTTCCTGTATTTCTCCCAGGGGGCCTGTCCTTTTTTCCACATTCTGTATACCGCTGCCTTCTGCTTGAGCATTGCCACAAGCTCCCGGCTCATCCACGCAGGTCGCCTGCCCCCTCTGCCTCCCTTCCTACACACAGGGATGCACTGTTGCTGGACGTGGAGAAAGTGCCGCTTGAAAACTAACCAGCTCTCTTGGGCCCCCCTGCCTTCTAGAGCACTAGCCCATGGGATTCTACCGAGGAGGTCTCTGAAGAGGCTAAAGTTGGCCCTCCTGAAGTCCATCGTCGCAAGGCTACTTACAGCCCTTCCTCCTCCTCGTTGAATCCTGAACTCCACCAACTCATGGTCACTGCAGCCGAGGCTACCCCCCACCTTCACATCTCCTACTAGGCCCTCCCTATTTGATAGCACGAGGTCCAGTAGCCCACCTCTCCTCGTCGGCTCCTCCACAACCTGCGTCAAAAAGTTATCGTCGACGCTCTGCAGGAACCTCCAGGACTGCTTATGCCTGGCTGTGTTGTCCTCCCAGTTGATGTCGGGGTAGTTGAAGTCCCCCATGAGAACCAGAGCCTGTGACCGTGAGGCAACATCCAGCTGCCTATAGAAGGCCTCATCAACCTCCTCGTCTTGGTCAGGTGGCCGGTAGCAGACACCCACCACAGTGTCTCCCACATTAGCCTGCCCTCTAATCCTTACCCACAAGCTCTCAACTCGCTCATCCTCGACTCCCAGGTTGAGCTCCATGCATTCCAGTTGCTCTCTCACATAAAGAGCAACTCCACCACCTCGCCTTCCCAGCCTGTCCTTCCTAAAGAGCACATAGCCTTCCATGGCAGCGCTCCAGTCGTGCGAGCTATCCCACCACGTCTCTGTGATTCCGATGAGATCATGACGCTGGGACCGCACACAGATCTCCAGTTCATCCTGCTTATTCCCCATGCTTCGCGCATTGGTATACAGGCATTTCAGGGAAGCAACAGAGGCCACAGGTTTCCCAGGAGGGGTGAAAGAGGACCCTCTGTGATCATTTCCTATCCTCACTTCCCCACTACCATACTCCCGCTGGAACAGTGCAATGAAGGTCTGCCTGAAAGATGCAAGAGGTGACTAATTCACATGCATGTGGAGCTTGCATGTACAAGTGCTAATCTTTTATTCGACTGTCACGGATCTTTCCTGTTTGATGGTAAACATTAATCTTAGGACAGTCACAATTTCTTGGCTGAGACAAATTAATAAACAGACTGTTGTAAATCACACTTAGAAAAGAGAAAGGAAGCCGTACCCATGCTAGCAGTGGGAAGGGCAGGTAACCTGAGTCTGATGCTCTAAGTACTTGTGCTCCACCCTGCTTTACCTCTCTTCTCATCTCACATGATCTGTTTGATTTAACAGGGCTGTGAAGCACTCACCCGAGCAGGCATTAATCTGAGCTCAGAGGCAGTAAAAAGAAAAAAAAGAAAAAGTGATTGACATTTCTTAGCTGTTAGTTACTTGGGGTAGGATTCATTTTAACAAATATAAATGTCTACATGTCAGCTAGGCACTCTTTACAGACAGTGAAGAGAATAGGTGTTCTTACTCATCTTCATTTCAGTGTCACACAGACACCTAAAACAGATCAGATGAATCACTTCTTTCATTAAAGAAATCTGAAGTGAGAGGAGATCAATCTCTGCTTGCTCATGTGAATATTCTTTTCCCTATTTTGTTGCACCAGTAACTTAACCGATTGTGTATTATGTTGGACAGAATAATGATAGCCAGGTCTGAGCCAAAGATGCCAGGCAGGACTTCCATGGAAACATTCTGTGTTCTTTAGTATTGCACAGAGAAGACATTTTGAGGATTCTTTTTCTTTCTTCTTTGGGTGTGCGAATAAAGTAAAACAAAGAGGGAGCTTGCTTAGATAGGGGATTCACCGGAATTGGTTCAGAAGTCTTTGCTTTTGCCAAAGTGGGGGCAGCAGTTGAGTAACTCTTCAGTGAAGACACAACCTGAGTAAGGAGATTTTTTGCTGTTCTAACCACATCGCACTTCCCCCCCCCACACTTTTTATTATCATCTGTCGTGAATCAGTTCCTTGTGGGGAACTTCAGCTACCAGTGCTAATTGTATTACTCACATGAATTGCCATTGATACCAGTGCAATGTGGAACAGCATTTTTGTTGTTCTTGTTGTTAAAATATAATAATTCCAAGATGTATATGGGTAGGTCTGGGTTTAAACTCTATCTTGCTTTTTCTATAACAAAAGTGACCTGGTGCACATGCTTACCTTTAATGAAACCTACAGTTAACATATTTTAAAATCCAGGCAGTAGTTTCAATAAGGAGAAAGGGAAGAAAGACAAGTGAAATTTAACTCAAATACCAGCCTAAATAGTAAAATACCATCCTCCACTTCTGTTTACTTGCTTCAACATCTGGAAAGGTTTGAGAGATTTTTTAAAATTATTTTTAAATACTTTTTTAATTTCCATTCTGCCTCATTTGCACTCCTATATTCTGCATTCCATTTCTCTTGTTGCTCTTCACCACTCGCAAAGGACAGCATGAGTTAATCTGGCATCACAGGTTATTTCTCTGTAGCTTATCTCTTACCGAAGAAACCCATTATTAGCACAAGACAAATCTAAAGAAGGAAACGAAAGTGTCCTACCAGCAGTGAGATGAATTCCTCTTTTGGTGAAAACATTTTGGGGTTGTCCTGGTGTTTTATAAGTCGTCTGTTGAGTTGGAATTGTCCAATGTACTTTTTTTGGCTCACAATGATCTCTTCATAAATGAAAGCATGAATAATAGAAATGATGGTTTCCATCACAAAAACACCTCATATCTCTTCTTCTTTTCATGCTTTTGAGTAAACTTCCTGGCTGAGTCACCCCCTGTCAGTCATGAAGAATGGAATAAGATGAAGGAAAAAATGAAAAGGGAAAGAAGAAGAAGTTGGTGCATTTTTTATGATTTTCCCACTTACAGCTGAATGTTGTTTTTCACACAATTTTCCCATCAGCTTTTAAAAGCTAATATTGCTGAGAAGCTGGCCATATGAGTTTTCTCCAGGCTTAGTGGATGTGTTTATGTGAGTAACTGTTTGCTAACCTAAACGAGTCAGACGACTGAAGCTCTTCATGGCATGGGAGCTCTTCCTGCTACTGGCTGGATCTGTGTTTCCTTGAAGTGCAGATGCTTTCCCTCTTATGTCATTTCAGAAACAACAAGGTTCATAATAGAGAGAGAATGAGCACAGGCTGCATTTATTCTCTCTCCTGCTACCATTTTAATGCATGAATTAAAGCTCTTGACCTTCTTACGTAATTCATCCAAAGAGTCTTTTAAGTCAATAAAGGTAGTGTTTTGAAACTGCTTATAATCTGCTTCTTCATGACGTTTCTTTATGTTTCCATGTTTATGTTTCTGACATGCTTTGAGATTCTGAGGAGCAGAGTTAAATTTTCACAGAATATGCCTTAAATTTTGCATATGAATGATGTGCGTCAGAAAACTCAATTCATCTCTGTGAAAATACAGCTATCCATTAGCATTTTGCTAAATATCTTTTTCTCATCAGTGGTGTTTGATTCCTTTAGAAATCTGACAGCTCTAGACAAATCTCCTGGGAAATTACTGTCAGGTCACACATTACCTGTTCACCCTACTTTTTTTTTTGTCTGCCTGGGGTATAAAATTATTATTTTTATCCTGACGGATATGAAAACACCTGGAGTCCTGTAACTGTATTTAAAGAAAAGGATGATTGGAAAAAAGTAGAAAAGCAAATGACATATTGATTCACCTGGATGAGCCTTGAAATAAAGTAATACATACATCATTTGGCCAGTTAGCTTTGTTTTGTTTTAAAGGGAGCTCTGAGAACACTAACGAACTACTAGAGGCTGCTCAAAGACATAAAGAAAAGATGACGGTTAGTTTAGTTTAGGTTAGGCATAATGAATTATCATTACCGCTACCTGTAATTATAGCTAAAATGACAAAAATGTGATCCATTGGCATAAATGGAAATACACTCATAAACTATTATTGACTTGAAATTAGTCATAAAATCTGCATGAGCATGTCAATTCTTTTGCAGGGAATTATTCTCTCTTTTACTCTCTTTATCTGTTTCTTATGCCTTCAATACTGCAAATCTAAAAACATAATTCCAAGTTTCATAGGTCTCTAGCATGATGTAAGCGTACTGCAAGGGTGAGAAAGTTAATATCGATACACAGATTCACTTAGTCTGGTGCAAAATTTTCCAGACTGGTACATATGCTAGAGATAAAGCAATACTAAACAACAGTAGCTGCCAGTTGTATCTAGTGGAGGCATTTAGTCGAGCTGCAGATTCTTCAGCTAAATTCAGAAACATCTTGGCTTTCCAATCCCTGCTAGAACCCAGCTGTTTTCAAGACTTGTATTCCTGGCTGAGAATGTGGCAGCAGGATCAAGCAGCAGAAACCTTCTTGAAAGTAAAACCTTGCTGCGATAACTCATGCCTGAGATTAAGAGATGGATTTGGGTGAGTGCAGTTAGTGGTTCAAGGCAAGAAGATGAGGACATTGGTGCAGGGATGTAGTTGGGTTATTGGCAAGTTAAAGCTCTGCCTTTTCATGTCAGAGTGTGGAACAGACAACTGAGAGAAAAATACGGAAACACATCTTCTGGAGCATGTGAATGGTGAAGCTGCTAATTATTGTTTTCTCTTGGAGTGCTTCTGGTCACTATGTGTAGTGGTCCTGGGATTTATCTCATCTAATCTTAACATCTGCATGTCACAATTATGCAAAACTACACCACTGAATTTTATGAAGGCCCGAGTCACTGTTTTGTTCAGATTTTTTTCTGGGTGGGTTCACATGTACAGACTTTGCTTTGGGTTTTAGGTCCAAATAAACTCAAAATGAAATACAAGCAAAATTGCCAAGTTTTATCTAGTTCCTTGTCAAAATCACACAATAACACAAAGTATAAATCAGCCAAAGTTCACTTGAAATTGGACTTAAAGTTCACTTCAGAAAATCTAATAGTTGTATTAAACATGTTCCTTGTAGCTCCGAAAACTTCATTTTAACACCTCCTTCATCATTGACATTCAATATCATTTGTCTTGTCCAGACTGAACCCAAACTTCCATTGAACTTGGTGATAATTTGAATAAATTCTAAATAACAGGTTCAGAACTGAATTTAATGGAGCAGCTGAGCTGAAGAAAATCTGTTTGACTGATTTCAAGTCCCTCTCCTCAAATGTTCCATCTCTCTCAGGATGTTTGTAAAAGCAAATGAATCAACAAACAAATGAAAAAAAAAAGTCATTGTATATTATTTTTATCTATTTTTATCTATGTTATTTCTTGAGTCAACAGTGAGCAATAAATAGACTTTTCCAGAGTGCAACTCATTTCATTCTAAAATACATATCTAAAACATGGGGGATCTGTTATCCTTTGGGTATATGTGAGATGAATAATGTTACATAGATATGTCAGATCAAAATATACCTCTCATGGTTTTCCCTATCAGGAAAATATGTATTTGAACTTAAATCTGCCTTTTAACCAGTTTTAGAGCTCCAAGGATAATTCCGTGGAAAAGACTTGCATTTCAACGTCTATCCCTTTTATGTTTTCCGAAACATATACTGGAATAGAATAACAGAGGGAGAATACTTACAGTTTTGATTAAGTCAGCATTTCAGGATGAAATAGTTATTTTCTCTACTGTTGTGTGTAAATTTGCTGTAATAAGAAGTAGCTCACATGTAGAAACACTGGAGTTACTGGGAACATTTAATATGATGACTGATTATTAAAATATGCTGTGAAACATTTTGGATTTAGAAATACTTATGCCCTGAAGACTATCATGAAGAGTGGCTGCATTCCATGGCAAGAACAGTGTTTGGAAATCTTAGCTCACTCCAGCCTACTCACAATGATGATAAATTGCATTTATCATACAGCGTATGAGCAGTTTTTATGCAGGTGGTTTTGTTCGTTTTTTTTTTTTTTTTTTTTTTTTTTTAACGCCAAAAAAAACCCAAAAAACAAAAAACAACACTCTTCCTTTTTTTTTTTTTTTTTTTTTTTTTTTTTTTTTTTTCCCCAGTAAGGACATCTAGATCCATTCCTTCATTATTATAGCACCTAAAATACAAGCAGTAGCTACATCAGTTTTACATCAGTTCCTACAACAGGAACGGAAATCCTAGAGATTTTTTGGTCTGTTCTAAGTATTCTGTTATGGAATAAAATGAAGAAAACTCCAGAATTGCTTCAGCCTCAGTGTTCAGCATGTTAACCCATCTAGTTCTGTGCTACTCTTTGCCTCTTCCACGGAGTAGGGGAAAGGAAACAAAATGTGTAACCGTGTACTCTTGATAGGTCAGATTGTCCCTTCCAGGCTCTTCCATTAACCAGGAACTGAAACAAGAAGTAACAATCAATTTCTTGCTCATCCGCCTTTCAGCGAAAACTGGTTCCAAGATTACAAACTTTGCTGAGAAAGTCAAGGACTTCTGTGATTGATAGAGATTTTGAAATGAGCAGCTTTGGGAGGACTGAGGTGACTGAATGACCATGTGCTCTTTTCCCTTCTTTACCTCTTTCCTGGAACACATCCTCTGCAATGAGCAGAGGATGTGTTCAAAGAGTAGGAAATCAGGACCATCTACACTACCCCATCACCACTGATCATCATCCTAAAGCCAATTTTGACCTATATCATAAGTACAGTTCTTCCTACTCAAATATAGTCTGACAAGGAAGGAAGATAAGTGAGGGTCTCCAGTCTCAGAAATGACACTTTTATAGCATCAGTTTTTAATGATTTGAGAGGTAAAAATGAATTTTCTCCTCTATCTTTCAGAAAAATAGTTGGTACTCCATGTGAAAGGAATTTTTTATTTATCGTTACAATTCATTGTCGTGAACTTGGTTATGGGAATTTCTAAACAGCAGGGAGGCATCTGCTTATAGTAGTATCTAGAGGGGTAGGTCTTAGCCACAGTTTCCACCCTTCATCTCCTCATTTCTTCTTGACTAAATTGAGTAGATTTCTGGTTGATATTGTGGTTTTTGAAACTTGCCTATCCCTGTACGTAAGAAGGTGAAGCATATGCAACAAATCTGAAGTTGTGAATTCAATCTGCACAGCACTTTTGGTATTTCCAAAGCAGCAAGGCTTTAAGGAGGACTTGCATCATGGACATATTGTACCAGTGAGAAATATATTTTTTTCTATATTGCATCCATTTTTTAAAAAATTCAAAAATTGCAAGTGGACCTTGGTCTTTATCTATTTTAAAACCCAACATTTTTGCTACTCCCAAAGGAGAAGTGATTTGTTTGGGCTCATGTCATCTAATTTTAGAATGGCTCATGGCTATTTGCAGGGTTGTTGGCACAGCAAAAGCAGAGTGACTACAACTCAGGGCTTTGAAAATGGCTGGATATAGCAAGTGAGACTGTAACATTATTCTAAACTGCAAATGAAAATGAGACATGAGAGGAACGGTCTGTCTTTGCAGAAGGAGAACCTCTTTCTCCCCTCCCAGTCACAAGCAATCAGAGGCTAGGCACTGAACATCCCAAGTGTTGTGCTTTGCGCAAGGCACTCCAGATAAATCCAGTTTAGCTCAGAGTTTCGCATATTGTTTTTCCTCAGGCCTTCCTTTAGGTGAGCAACTTCTTGAAGAATCCCGTGAACACCTTCAAGTGCCTGAAATCCCTGGAAGAAGCTTATAGAATCACAGAATGGTTGGAGGTTTGAAGGGACCTCTAGAGATCACCTAGTCCAACTCCCCTGCTCCAGCAGGGACACCTGGAGCACAGGGCACAGGGTGGCATCCAGGTGGGTTTGGAAGATCTCCAGAGAAGGAGACTCCACAACCTCCCTGGGCAGCCTGTTCCAGGGCTCTGTCACCCTCACAGTAAAGAAGTTCTTCCTCATATGGAAAACATTGAATTAAAACACTTTCTGTGATTTAATTTGTACCCATTACCCCTTGTCCTGTCACTGGCCACCACTGAGAAGAGTTTGGTCCCATTCTCCCTATATTCTCCGCAGGGTATTTATACGTATTGATCAGATTTCTTATCAATCTTTTCTTCTCTAGGCTAAACAGGCCCAGATCGCTTACCTTTAGTCACTCATGAAGGATGTGACTACTGTTGACATACCATTCTCCTCCAGGCACTCCTGCAAAAGATTTAGAAAATGATGCAGTAACCCGATAAAAGCCACGTCTAAAGAAAAGGAGAACCTTACATTCTGCCCTCTCTTTTGGATAAAAGCTATTACACAGAAACATTCTCAGAAAGATAAAGAAAAAAAAAAGAAAAAGAAAAAGGAAGCAGAACCCTTGTAAGCATCCTTTAGAAACAAATATTATTTAAAGAAGTAGAGGGAAGTGAGCAAGGACTTCTGACATATCTATTCAGAGCCTAGGAGGTCATTCAGCTACAGGCTAAAACATGCAGGTCTGGGAGATTACCTATAGGTATGTGATGTAGCACACTAAGTGTCTAGTGTTTCTTAAATAAGTTTTGAGAGCCATTTGGCTGAACAAGTGCTTGGTTTCAATTTGGATGGAACCACAACAGGCACATACTGCCTTTCAACACAGCGGAGGGTACTTGACATGTCTGCATAGGCCTGGCAGGGCAAAAGTAATTCTGGTATAGCTCCTAAACAAAACTTTGGAATTATATTGCCTAAGAAAAAGGAACAGTCAGAAAACAAGATAAATAGTGCAGTAGCAGGAAATATGTACCGTGGTGATATATGTAACCATCCATATAGACTACTTCATTCTAATAGCATATTACATTGATTTTTTTCTCTTAGATTAACTGTTACCTAAAATTATATAGTCTCATATCTTCCTTTTCAACTAAGAAAACAGTTTTTGTTTGTTTGTTTGTTTTTCTATCTGTTCTGTATCTTTTTCTATCTGTATATCTAATAATGTAAATATTTTTTCCTGACTGTAATTATTGAAAAAATAAAATATAATTAAAATTAAATCCGCTGATTGTTATAATTGGTTGTTTTTGATACACTCATAATCTTCATTAGAAACACTAGAAAAAACTTACTATAATCAACATTAGAAAAAACTTACTATAATCAAATGGGTTCCACCACTGATAATGAAAACAATACCACAAATAATATTAAAATTTTAACTAAAGAGTAATGAAACTCTGTTTTTTTGTGTCTCTCTATCTACACAATTCTTATGCTGGGTAATATAAAAAATGACACTGATCATGATTTGACTTTGTCATAATTCGAATCTCAAAGATTATTACCTCTGTGCCCTGAAGCTGGAATAAAGTGTTTTTTCAGTCATTAAACCTCACTCTGCATGCTAGGTAAAAGTTGCCCATCTGTAGTTTTTAACTCTGGAAGGGTAGCAGTCGTTACAATAATGGAAAAAAGCACTCAGCAACTGAATACTATTTACATTTCTCACAAAACAGGCTATAAGCTTTTTGTTATACAATTTAAAATGGTCTGGTTTTTTTTTTGGTGTGCTGAAGTTTATTACCTCATTCATCTATTTACCGAAGGTTAAGCTATATCAAAGTATTGATGACAGATTCTCTGATCATAAACACAACTCCTATCTGAGAACACATCATGGCAAACTAGAAGAAATGGGAAAGGATTTCATTTAGTAATATACATTGCTTCTCAAATATCTGACTTCAGAGTTTGATTTCATTAAACATAATTATCTTAACTCAATTCAACCACCTTTTCTTTGTTTTTCAGGAAACTGTAAGTATTATTGAAATGATGAAATTTGATGAAAGGTGGAATATGAGAAATATCTGGCATCGAAAGTTTCAGTGAATATGTTATATCTTAGAAGTTCTACATTAGAAACTGGTTTAATCTCCTATTTTTAAATGCTACTTCTCTTTATTTCTTTAAACTTTTAAGTCCATTATGACCTCAAACACAGAAATGGAAAGAATTTTTTCCTTGTATAAACAGATAAGAACAGATTGCAGACACCTGATAAATGTTGAATATGAGTTTCCTACTAAAATTAGTTTCAAATGTAAATCTAAAGGTTTTTATAAATTGGTTTCAGAAAGCAAAGATGAAGCAAAAGGCATTACTGACATTGAGTAATATTATTAACTAATAAATTGAAATGAACCATCTCAACATATTTGAACACAGAGTCTACATATGCTTGAGGAAAAGTACATTGTATATTAAGGATTTTTTTTCCTGAATAATGTTTAAAATGAAGTAATGCCCATTGTTTTTCATATGACTGGTCTTTGTTCTTATCCAAGCAAGCTGGAATATAGCTCATTAGAAAGAAGAATTCAGGATGTCTCCTTTATATTCAAAATTGCATAAAAACATTCTGCTTTTTTAAGGCTTCTCCCTCTGATTTAATCAGACTATTTTTTCCCCAGCTGCATTATAAAATCAACAAAAGAGTTTTTGTGTCCTGCTTCTGAAATAGATGATTTCCCATAAAGAACAGGAGAGCTTAGGCATTTACTCTCTGCCAGAATCTTCTTGTTTATGCACTTCTTTCCTCATCTCATGTAGACTGGTCCCTGGCAGGCAGGAGCGTGCCATTTTCTCTGTATGCTTGTATATTGTCCATTCTTATCCCTCTACTTTTCCTCAGAAGGCTGTTCACACCATCCTTTACCCAAAAGTGTGAGCAGATATGTTTCAGGAACATTCCCATGACATGGAATAGAATCATGCCCTTGCCGGAGTTTTAAAATAATAGACTTTGTTCAAAATTATCCAGACTGTATACAGAGACCTAGATTCTTAAGTACATTTAGACATTTCCTTCCCCTGGATTGCAAATTGACTATTTAAATGTCATTTAAAATCTGGACTGTGAAGACTACCCCGCAAAGTTGAGTTATCTGCTGTAATTCACGTTCATCCTGTATTGTCTTCAAAAAACATTCCTTCTTCAGGGTCAAGCTCAGTCTCTGATTAATTGAGCTCAAAATAAGCAATGAAATAGTCATCTCTGCAAGAAAATTGTAATGGTTCTTTGGTATTTAGAACCATTTATTTCACCTAAACAATGATTAGAATTAATGTGTACAATATAATCATATTCATCATTTGAAATTAATAAAGTTCTAATAAATTAATTTTACCTTCTTCCATTGGCAGACTATCAAAATAAATTCTCCACTGGGGTCCTATAAGGAATATAACACTGAGGTGTTGGCCATAGTATCTTTGTGAAAAACACGAAAGGATCATGTGCTACTGAAAGTGAGTAATGATCAAAAAATCAAGCCTGACACTCATAATGGGTATTAAATATTTTGACCCTGGCCTTTAACCAAGAGGTCTAGGAGATGCCAGCTATAAAAAGCCTAAGTTTTGTATTGCATATACCACACTTACATATTTTTCTGAGCTTCCATCTTTTTGACCCATCATGATAACTTTTTTTGTGGCTCTTCAGTTTCTGTTGATCCAAGGGGCTCATTTAATATTCACTGATGGAGGGAGGAATCTTTCCATGACTTCAGTGAACTCTGGATTGGATCTCACATTTTCTGAAACTTCCACATCCTTTGAGACCCCAGCTCTCACAGTTTAACTTAGACAATATTGTCTTCAAAAGTTGATATTTTTTACTATAAAGATCAGTCTTCTTGTTGCTGAAAGTGATGCCAGTCTCATTATTTATAGCAAACCCACAGGAGTTAAGCAAAACTGAAATTCTTCAGGAGATTGACTGCCTTGATGAATGTAGCATAAGTCACCCAGGCTGAGGCCACTCACTCAAATATTTCCGTGTGTAAATATTAAGTTACAATATAGTGTAATGGAATTAACAGTGCACACCCCAAGTCAGGTGCAATGAATGAGCTCAATTTCAGTATCAGCAGTTACACATGCATCATTCCTTGTTTTCTAAGGGACTTGGATTATCTCAGATATGTAGATGAAGCCCTCCAAGATTTTCCATCCTTGGGGCACCGTTGTCCTTTTTGCTGTAGCCCAGATCTTGTTCTGGAATTAAAATTTCTCCCAGCTTCCAAGTACTTGGGTCCATCTCTGCCACAGAAGGGATTGGACACATGGTCCTCGCTAGGACTATTCACAGAAGTGCATCTGTTACTGCTGTAACTGTTAACTCTCTTGAGTTTAAAAACAGATCTAGTCTCCTCTAACGGTCCTCTTTTCACCTTTGCTAGAATATTACGCTAACATGTGGTTGCATTTTGTGGTTTTGGACCCTGGGAGTAGGGGGAAGTGAGACAAATTATGTAGTGCATATCAGCCATCCTACAAAATTTTTGTTTCATAACGGTCATTTGTTCCTGTGGATTTTCTCCGGACACTATATGTAGTGTGTCTGTGCCATCACACAATACCTGCTAGGGCAGATGGTCTAAATTTTCCATATTACTTACCCATGTTATAGAGGAAAAGAGATTGGTGATATCCACCTTCCCTAATAAGTCTCAGGTGATTTTCCTATCTGGCCAAGACAGAAAGGCCAAAACAGAAAACTTTAACTTAGACTCTTTTCTTAACTCTCTGCTAAAACACCAGTTAATTGCCCAAAGCAAAATAATTAACAAATGTGCATAGGAATCCTTTCTTCACTTTACATAATCTGATTTATTTATATTTTTTCAAATGTACTCAAAGCCTCTAGACCACTAAACAGCCTAAGAAAGTTCCAAACTTTCATTGAGGAAAGATATATTTTTCACACAATAAATATATAAAACAAGCTTCTGAAACCTCTTGATGGAGGTTTCCTCTAATTCCTCTAATTTGATGTTGCCCTCTAGTTAGTTACAATCATTATTTTTCCTATGCCCTTTGCTTCAGTCATCATTCATCAGGTCTCAGACTAAGGAGTTTTTACAGCTGGGTCATAAAACAAATCAATGGAAATGTTGATGCAGCATTAACTATATCAATCCTAACAGGTGTCTTTATAATAACCCTTGTAAAAGAAACACCTCTATGCAGCTCTCCAGAAGGCTCCAAGGAGCATGCTAGAAGTAGGGAGCAGGGAAAAATAAGTAATTAGAGCTCTTACTAACCAGAAAGATAGGTTCTTTGAGTTTCTAACCATTAAAGTCACACATGTAGGCATTATGGCTGAACACTTCCAGGAAACTCATGATAAAATATTAAAAAATAACCCAAAAGAGAAATTGCTAATCTTCCAATTACCATGCTCATTATATGCCAACCTGTGAGCTCTGCCACACATTCATATGCAGGTGCCTACACAAGGTAGAATAAGAAAGAAAAAGGCGTCTGGTAGAGTGATCTCTCTCTCTATATATAAAATTATTATGAACTAAATTAAAGAAAATCTTTGAGTTTCATGCTGGAAGCTCAACCTGAGAGTTCTCTGGAGAGCTGAACAAGAGTCCACTGTATAGGGCCACACCTGACCCTGAAGGTGCCTCTCACATCAGCACTGAACATCTCATGCCTCTCAGCATGTCTTTATGGGCATGTGCAGAGAGACATATTGTTCTTGAAAGATGGGGAAAGCAAACCACTCAGCCCCTATAGCACTGAGAGATAGGCAGGAAGACACTTAAGTCTATTTGTCTGAGACTTTTATATACTTTTAGTGGGAACTTCAGATTAAACAGAGGCACAAGCATGCCATTTTCTAGAAAGTACCCTTATCATCTGGTAGGCTTTCTGCTGCTTTTTTTTTCTCTGGTTGCTAAGTTTTATGACTACTCATTAAACAGTGACCCACGTCAAAGAGCATTCAGATATGTGGCATATATATATACATGTGTGTGTGTCTGTATGGCAGCATTTTCTTCAGTTTGGTTTTTAAGGCATGGGTGTGAGATGGGGACTTAAACCACATCACAAGTAGGAAAGCCTATATGCTGATCTCCTCTTATTATGGGACATGCATCATAGCACTAGCATGAAAAAGGAAAGTTGGTGACTTTGCTCCTTTTCTGCTCTCTTTTTGTCAGCATCTGTCTTAAGCAGAGCTACATGTTGCAGGCAGAGGCTGGTTTCAAAGCCCTCTCAGATCTCCTCACTCCTCTGGTCCTCCATGTCCTGAATTGGTTGACTGTGTGCTCCTCTGGTTTTCATGCCAGAGCACTGAATATGGTAGTAGTGATGCTCTTTATATAATCTGAAGTAAGACAAGAGCTCCCAGCCATTGGGGTTTTAGAAACAGTGTGAATAAAATTCATTGGTCGACAAATATTCTTATACTAGTTGCTTTTCTAATTTTTTCATATTAGGCCCTTCTTGTCAATTATGGTTTATATTTGCCCAGTGCAATTCACAGTGAATGAAAGACCCATAACCACTTCTCCCTTGGTTGGAGACCTTGCTTGCGTCCCTGCAGAGTGGTAGAATCCTCCATATGCTTTGTCAACTTTGTATCTGTACGTGGTGGCAGGAGATTTAGAGCTATAGCCACAGTTACTTTTTTTTTTTTTTTCCTCAGAGAAAGCTGAAACATTTCCTGCAGTGACTAGTCAAAGTTCTTAGTGACTTCCTTTGTATGACTCAGAACTGCCTAAACACAATGATTGATTAAATTTCTAATGATAGGCAAAGGAGCAAAGAGATATCACTTTCAATTCCTTTAGAAAAAAAAATGTAAGCAGGGTAGAGAACATCAGGAAATTCACAGTTGGCATGTATTTTAAAAGAAGAAAAAAATTCTTTTATTTCAATGAGGACATCTTTGGCAAAACCCCGGTGCCTTTCTACAGCAGAACTTACGGATACAGGCTTATTAGGTTTCTTGCTTTTTTAAACTGTGTCTCATTCACAGCATTGCAGTTTATTTGAACCTCCAGAAAGCAATCTCCCCTTGTATTATGTTACATAAGTGACTTGTGAAACAAAATACACAAGTGTACTATCAATTTAGCAGTATTTTTTTAGGAGACTGTTCCCTTACAGTCTCTTCCCAACATGACATTTAACAGTGCTGGGCTGGGTGCAGTGGCTCTTCCCCAAGGACCTCACACCAAATGTCTCCCAAAGCTTCTAGACAAAAGCACTTCTTCCTGCTTGTGGTCTTCTCCATTCTCAGTAGCAGCATCTAGGCCAGTTCAGCAGGACTCAGAGAAAGATTTAGCACCATACTGTTCCAACTTGTTCAACTCTTAGTCATCTTTAGTCATCCTGGGGATAAAAGAAGGGCAGAGAAGGAATAATGCCTAATAAGCATTTTCCTCCTATAAAGGTCAGGCAACATTTGTCCCTTATTTAGAAACATTTTTGGTGCTACTAGCCCCTTTAAAGATGTTGCCCCAGCTTTGCACTGTATCCTAAGGCCATTATGTAGAAGTCTTCTTATGTAACTTAATATGACCTCTCAGGTTTATAAGATAGGCTCATGAAAATGTCACACACAAAACCAGCAAGATCTATCTCCTCATCAGATACCTGTGCAGAACTGCAGTCTCTGCTGGTTAAATGCTGGGGTATTCCTAGGAGTGGAGAAGGAGAGCAGAGGCAATGAGAAGCACAACACAGTAGGCTGCCAGAGAGTATTTTGGGAGCTATTAAAGTAGGATGCGAACATGCATTTATAGTGAGGTAGAATGAAACACAACTTCTCCATGAAAAAAGAGGTCTTTTTTTAATTCTCTTTTTGGTCTGCTCCTACACAACCACCTCTCTAGCCTTGTTACCACAGTTAGAGCTCCCTCTTCTGATTCAATCACTCCTTCTCTTCAGGGTGAAGAACTTAATATTCATATGTGCAAAAGAAGAACACACATCGACCAGAGCCCAGCAAGACTTGCCACCACTGATCCAATATTTTTTATACGCTGTCTGCCCTTCCTCCCTCCCTCCCTGCCTCTTTCCCTCCCTTCCTTCCTTCCTTCCTTCCTTCCTTCCTTCCTTCCTTCCTTCCTTCCTTCCTTCCTTCCTTCCTTCCTTCCTTCCTTCCTTCCTTCCTTCCTTCCTTCCTTCCTTCCTTCCTTCCTTCCTTCCTTCCTTCCTTCCTTCCTTCCTTCCTTCCTTCCTTCCTTCCTTCCTTCCTTCCTTCCTTCCTTCCTTCCTTCCTTTCTGCAAGATCCTACACAAATTCCAGAACAGAATAAGCTGGCAGACTCTCAAGGCTAAAAATTTTATTTTCCTACAGAAAAAAAAAGTACAACTTGATGTTAATATATTTTATTATCTTAACATTATAAAACCCAAAGGAAAAACTAGTAATATTTCCCTTTGTGTGCTGCCAGCATTGATCTGCCTTTGATTTCTACTTCACTATGGCTAAACATGCAAGTGCTCTTCAGAGAGACCAGATACTAAGCAGCAGAGCACACAGAATCAGTTATTCACCATTTCTCTGGAGGGTAAAATCAAAATGGGAATTCTGGTGCTTTCTAATAAGCCACTCTATTTTCAAGGCATATGTATGTACAATCAGCTCAGTCTCTTTAAAATAATTTTTTTTAAAAAAAGTATTACTAAGGGAGAAACATCTTCCGCAGTTTAATCCCCCTTAGCACAGTGTCTGAAATCTAGCCAAGTGTCACATGTGTATACTGCTCAGTATATACAGAGTGTATGTGAAGTCAGCAAAACACACAATTACAGGGTTTCTACTGAGAGAAAAGCAGGCCTGACCTTTTGACAGAGTAAACATTGCTTCTCGCCCAGCTACATCAAATCAGCTTTATATTTCATCATATGTTTCTCTTGACTTTTCTTTTTCTTAAAAAACCCTATTTTTAAAATTTTCCTGATCATCTAAACCCAAAGGAATAATCCTAATAATCATAATCCTTCCCCTACAATCCTCCTGCTCCCTCCCTTTCTTTTTTTAGCGCGTTGGCAGCCCTGATCAATGTTGATTCATTGAATGGAATAGAATCTGCAAACTCTTCGGTAACACTATACGAGCTGCTACTACAAGCAGCTGCAGTTGCAGTTCGCATCTCACTAGAGGTTTTGCAGAAAACCCACCCACAACACACAAGGGGAATTCTCCCGGACAAGCTGCAGGTGCTATGGATATTTCCATTTAATATTCATTCTTGCAATTCAGCACATTTGTAATCCATGTGGTAAACTGTTACTTACATTTCTCCCAACGGACCACAGCCAGATGTCGAAAATAAGAAGTCCAGTGGAGATATCGCTTCTTCTCCTCCTCATCATTTGTGCATTTCAATGGTCTTAAAACAAATCTGCTTTCTCAGGACAAAAAATGTGCTTTTATATTTAAAGACACATTTGTTGACATTAAGTAATAATAAATATTTCCAGAAATTACAGGCCCCACGTACATTATGAAGTGCTTTAATTGGATGACTATACTTTGCTCTATTAGAAGAAAAACACATACATTTTTCTTGGCGTCACTATCATATTCTTAACTAAAAGACTGAGAAAGGATCATAATGGAACACTGTATGAGTTCATGGATAGTCTTCTTTACATGTCACAAAGAGTTCCCAGAAGGCTTGATTTTCCCAACATCAGGAGATGAGAATTCCGGTACCTGTCTGTTTATTTGTTTTGTTTATTTGTAAGCATTTCTATGACGCTCATCACCATAGTGCTTGAGCCCTAGTGTATTCTGAAAAGATGCCAAAGTTAGTCATTTTTTGAT